>NW_023221169.1:0-2186 GCF_002007445.2 Ailuropoda melanoleuca | reverse complement strand
AAAAATATGAAAATTAAAAAAAGAAGAATTTAAGAAACACGGAAGGTACAGTAATGTAACTGTTAAGATTTCTTTCAAGGACCAGTAGCCCCTCTGGGTATTTGAAAAAGGAAGGGATTTAATGCAGGGGATTTGATTTNGCCCCTCTGGGTATTTGAAAAAGGAAGGGATTTAATGCAGGGGATTTGATTTGATTTGATGCTTACACCTTGTCCAAGGGCTAAAGGACTGGATTTTAGGAGGGTCTCTGGAATGACTCCCGGAATAATTCAGAACTGACTTTCTAGGAGACTTACTACCACTAAGACTGCCATTGGAATAGCCTTCCTGTTCCTAAAACATTCTCTTGACACCCCCCCCCAAAGCTGGAGAATGGACCCCTGAAGCTGTCATCCAAGGATTTAGGAGCCTACTCTTGCCACCATCACCACGACCACTTCTTCACAGCCACGAAGCTGGAGAGTGGACAGTGGAATATTGCTACAGGAAAATGTCATGTTTCCATTGCCTTTTCTTCCCTGTAGAAACAACCAGAAATGGTCAGGAAAAAGGCTTTCATCCAGTGTCATGCTGGAGCCAGCCCATACCAGCTTGTGAAAGGCATTTGTTAAGTTTTCAGGAATTTTATGAGCCAGTTATTAAACACAGCCATTCTTAAATGAATGATAAAGAAACATAAACTTATGTTCTTAAATGAAGGATCAACTGACAATTATATTTAAAAAAGACAAAGGTAATAAAGACTAAAAACTCATCACTTCCTAATTATGTGGCTCCATTTTCTTGTTATCTGTGATTTGTGGTTAACTTAGAGGCATCTGTGGAAATGGTGTATGTGGAAATATGTGGATCTACTGTATAATGGTGTGCAGAGTAACTGGCGAGCCTGTGGAAGAGTCTAGAAAAGCATTGGCTGGAAGCCACCACAGTAACAACAATGATGACTGATAACTGGGGGGCTTGGAAGTAAGGTTGACCTGAAATATTGGACAATAATATCACAGAAGAACAAGGCAATTCCCAAAATGATAAACAACCCAAGGGATAAAGATGAAAAGGAAATCTACAGAAGAGGAACCCAGAATGGTCAAAAGTCATGTAAAAAGATGCCCAAAATGGCAATCAAGGAAATCCAGTTAAGAAAAATGAAGCNTGGAAATATGTGGATCTACTGTATAATGGTGTGCAGAGTAACTGGCGAGCCTGTGGAAGAGTCTAGAAAAGCTTTGGCTGGAAGCCACCACAGTAACAACAATGATGACTGATAACTGGGGGGCTTGGAAGTAGGGTTGACCTGAAATATTGGACAATAATATCACAGAAGAACAAGGCAATTCCCAAAATGATAAACAACCCAAGGGATAAAGATGAAAAGGAAATCTACAGAAGAGGAACCCAGAATGGTCAAAAGTCATGTAAAAAGATGCCCAAATTGGCAATCAAGGAAATCCAGTTAAGAAAAATGAAGCAGTCGGGGCGCCTGGGTGGCACAGCGGTTAAGCGTCTGCCTTTGGCTCAGGGCGTGATCCCAGCGTTGTGGGATCGAGCCCCACGTCGGGCTCCTCTGCTGGGAGCCTNCTCCCCCTGCTTGTGTTCCCTCTCTCGCTGGCTGTCTCTGTCAAATAAATAAATAAAATCTTTTTTAAAAAGGGGGGGGGAATTTTGTAAAAAAATAAATAAATAAAATGAAATAAAATNGGGGGGGGAATTTTGTAAAAAAATAAATAAAATAAAATAAAATATATCCACAAATTCTTGGGTACTCCCATCTTTCAAAAGGTGGGGCCTAATTCCGCCCTCCATGAGTGTAACTGTACTTAGCCACTTGCTTCTAATGAATTGAGTATGGTGAAAGTGATGGAGTGTGATTTCCAAGACCAAGTCATCAAATCTCCCTCCTGTCTCTTGGACCACTTGTCTGTGGGGGGGAGGCAGCTACCATGTCCTAAGAACACTTGAGCAGCCCTATGGCAGGGACCCCAAGAAAGTGAGACTTTCGNAGACTTTCGTGAATAGCTGTACGAGTAAGCCATCTTGGAAGTGGATCTTCCAGACCCAGTCATGCCTTCTGATGGTGGTAGCCCTGGTCAGTGTCTTGACTGCAACCTCACGAGATCTCCTGAGCCGAAACCACCCAGCCAAGCAACTTTCAATTCCTGACCCACAGAACGTGTGAGATAGTAGAT
>NW_023221168.1:0-684 GCF_002007445.2 Ailuropoda melanoleuca | reverse complement strand
AAACAAACAAAAAACCCAGATCCCTTCTAAAAGTTGAATATTACATTGTGCCATAGTTGCAAGGACTCCAACTTCACCACATTGGGTGTGCAGGGGAGGAAAACGACCACTCAATTTGTTTAGAAATACTGCACAAATCCCCTCACTGACACGCACTAGATGATACATGCTGAATCACCCTCCCATTTACCTTTTGCCCATCAGAAATAATACAAATTACAACACTTTTGATCACAGAGGTCAATTCTATAGATATTATTATCCAGCGTCAGAAGACAGAGGACTTTGTTGAACTCCACCAGGTACTGGTTCCATGTCACTCACTTTCCCTCATTCTCAGTTTCCTCACTATAAACAGTGGTAACAATGTCCTCTCTCTTTCATGGGATTGTGGCAAAGTGCAAGAAAGTGCCTTACCCCAGAAAATTCCTGTATAAATGCAGGAGTTTGTCTTCTTGATACTACAGACGGCTCAAGATCAAACACAGCAAACTTACACAGACTTCAGAGATACTACCCTGATCTTTTGCAACCACAAACACAAACAAACAAAAACACCCAGACTTTGAAATCCATCAAACAAAGGGAATGGGACTTAAAAGTAGCAGAACTCTAGGGATTGTAAATGAGCGAACAATACAAAGGGGAAGTGGGACCCAAGGGAGTTAACTCTTTGGGAACAGG
>NW_023221167.1:0-684 GCF_002007445.2 Ailuropoda melanoleuca | reverse complement strand
GGGATCCCAATTATTCTAATATTGTTTTGCTTTATGGTATCACTTATCTCTTGAATTCTCCCCTTGTGATCTGGTAGTTGTTTATCTCTCTTTTTCTCAGCTTCTTTATTCTCCATCACTTGGTCTTCTGTATTAGTAATTCTTTCTTCTGCCTCATTTATCCTAGCAGTTAGAGCCTCCATTTTTTATTGCACCTCATTAATAGCATTTTTGATTTCAACTTGGTTAGATTTTATTTCTCCAGAAAGGGATTCTCCAGTGTCTTCTATGCTTTTTTCAAGCCCAACTAGTATCCTTGTAATCGTTATTCTGAACTCTAGTTCTGACATCTTACCAAAGTCCATATTGATTAGGTCCCTGGCTGTCGGTACTGCCTCTTGTTCTATTTTTTGAGGTGAGTTTTTCCATTTTGTCATTTTGTCGAGAGAAGAATAGATGAATGAGAGAACAAAATGCTAAAAGGATAACAACGACCCCAGAGAAATATACACTAAACAAATCAAAAGAGACCCAAAATGGGGGGGGGAGGGGGAAGAAAAAAGAAAAAAAAGAATATGGTCAGGCTGGTGAATAGAACAGAGCCATACACTAAATTTTGGGTATATTTTGGTCAGTTAGAAGAAACTGCATCCCAAAATTTTAAAGAAAGAAAAACTTATATATATACAAAAATAAGGTTAAATA
>NW_023221166.1:0-684 GCF_002007445.2 Ailuropoda melanoleuca | reverse complement strand
TCAAAGAGGCTAAGTAATCTGTTTAAAGTTGCATTGCTCATAAATAATCCTGGAGGGTCTCTTGATTCTAAACCAAGCTCCTAGTCACTAAATTCTGCATTTCAGTATTAGAACAAATCCCACCCCACAAAATTTTATTGACAGTTTTAACTTACAGTTTTGCTTCTCTCTGGTATTTTCTAGAGTCTTTCTCTTTTACTCTGTCATTGTGATGAATCCAGCATAGACATTAAAATAGTATTCACTTTCTAAATTGTATAAATACAAACATATGACATACACAGGAGAAAAACTGAGTTTGATCTGTTTGCCTTATGATACTGTAATTTTCATAACTTTTCATCTCTCTGACTTTGAAACACTTTTTAAAATAAAGTAACAAGAAACAAACTCTTGGCTGTAGAGAACAAAGTGCTGGTTATCAGAGAGGAAGTGGGTCAGAGAAAGGTTAGATAGGTAATGGGGATTAAGGAGGGCACTTGCTGTGATGAGCACCAGGTGTAGTATGGAAGTGGTGAATCACTATATTGTACACCTGTAACGAGTATTACACTGTATGCTAACTAACTCGGATTTAAATTAAAAACTTTAAAAAATAAAGTGAGTATATGTAAACAAAAGAGTTGTTAGGTCTTCGTCGTATCCTGGGGGCACCTAAAAAGAACCTACTACTCACTGTTGGCA
>NW_023221165.1:0-684 GCF_002007445.2 Ailuropoda melanoleuca | reverse complement strand
AAAAAAAAAATGGCATGTCAGGATTGATTAATGGTATATGACTCTCCAAGTTGAACTCCCTGATAAAACATGACCAGAAGCTGCCACGGGACCACCTACCTACCTGCCACCCCAAGGAAACCTACTCCTTTTCCCTGCAAAGAATAGCAGCTCTCTGCCCAAGAGGGGATATCCAATCCTGGGGGAGAGATGCATATTTTGCATCTGGAATCCAGTCTCTCCTTGGAAAACAAGGCCCAGTAGATGCTGGGCTCTCACCGATCAGGAGTGTACCTTCCTCACCCATGGAGACATTTGAACAAGAAGTAGAAAGCAGGGGGTGCTGTTTCCACAGCACCTTGGAGCCACTGGTGGGATTTCCTATGTTAGAGGCAGAAGTAGGAATATGGGAAGGGGGACAGAGGGCTTCCCCTGTAGTAATAAAGATCTAAAAGTGCCTTCTGTGGCTAAAATCCCACCAAATGACAACATCAAATGCTGGCAAAGCATGTGGAGCAACAGGAACTCTCGTTCATAGCTGCGGGAATGCAAAATGATACCGCTGCTTTGGAACACTGCTGGCAGTTTCTTATGAAACCAAACATAGTCCTACTCTACCATTCAGCAACTGCACTCCTACCTTTACTCAAGTGAGTTGAAAACTTGTAGCTACACAAAAACCTGTGCATGAACGTTTATAGCAGC
>NW_023221164.1:0-684 GCF_002007445.2 Ailuropoda melanoleuca | reverse complement strand
CATATTTTAATAACATAATTAACACATTTACTTATATTTTGTTTGAACAGTTATTTGAGCAAAATATTATCATTTCAACATGTGATCAATACAAAATAAATATTAGTGAGGTATTGTACATTGTTTATTTCCTACCAAGCCTTTGATGTCTGATGTGTACTTTACACTTAGAGCACATGTCAGTTTGAAAGAGCCCTATTCCAAGTGCTCAGTAACCATATTTGGCCAGCGGCTTCTGTGTTGAACAGTGCAGATCCAAGATCATAATCCCCCGAGAATTCTACCACAGCCTCCTAACAGTGTTTGGTGCTTCTGCTCTAATTCCTCTGAGTCTGTGATTCACACAGCAGCTTAACTGATCCTTTTAAAATGTAAATCACATCATGGCACTCTTTGGCACAAAATATCTTCAAGGCTTCCCATTACCGATAAAGTAAAAATCCGAAGTCCCTCCATGATGGGTCCCTCTCCACCTCCTTGACAGCTTTCATGCCCTATTCTTCCTCACTGTGCTCTAGTATGCTGGCTTTAGGGGCCACAGCTGATGCTCCACCCATGTCCCCTTGAGTCCCTCTGTTGGCTTTCTGTGCTCATCCTCCAGCCTCGGGCAGCCATAGCCTCTGAATGACCCCAGAGACCTTTAGAGGACTGCCTTTGTGCACCTGGAACTGGCTCTCTTGCCTG
>NW_023221163.1:0-684 GCF_002007445.2 Ailuropoda melanoleuca | reverse complement strand
TTGTGTGTGTTGCTATGAAATTACCTTGAACTGTAGACAGAAATAGAAGCTATCAACTTATTGTCATCAAGCTTTCTAAACCTGGCAGTATCCATAGTTTTTCTTTCATTCTGTCACACTAGGAGAGTTTATCCTACTGCTAAGATGAATCCCTCCATTTGAGCACAGAATCTTATCACTTTCTTTCCCTCAGGAGCTCTATCTTAACACAAAGTTCCTAAGGAATTCTATTTCTTTAGGCAATTAACAGGTATTGTATAGAAAACATGCTCCTTGATCAAATTGGTTTGGGGAAATACCAGAAATCACAAAATCAAGCAGATCTGACACAAAATTCATTACAGGCTGTATTAAAAGGCCATCATATATAATGAATGTCCCAAAGGGCATGTAATGTAGCATTACCCAGACTTAGAATGTGAATCAAGGAACATTGTCACAAGAATATTACCATTCCACCCTTGCTCTTTAGATTTTCCATTTCTATTGCCAGGTGATATGTCCTAGTTTTCTTATCCAAAAGAACAAACGGGTGTGCCAACTCTTCTGCTCTCTTGGCAATCTTCTCTCTTTCCACTTATAGTCAAATTCCACAAAAGAGGTGGGACTCTCACTGTTACCAAACCTTCCCTAATTCACCTTTATCTCCACTGCTCAGGTCCCCACAGACACTGCCACGCCATG
>NW_023221162.1:0-684 GCF_002007445.2 Ailuropoda melanoleuca | reverse complement strand
TAGTATACTTTTGACTTACATACATTTGTTTCTTATTTGGAAGCTCTATCTTGGGACTGTGTAAATGAACATATTCATTTTTGCCACTTTGAGAATTTGTATGAGGGCTGGTGGGGTGGGAGAGAGTTAAGTTGGCCTGTGAGTTCTGTGAGTTTGTTGAAATGCTGGTGTATGACAGGCAGTCCTCAATTATCCACCCCACCAGGGTATTTTTTCTGTGAAATAGTGGCTATTTATTTTTATTAACAATTATAACTAATATAAGTGTTTGAGATTATACTTAGGACCGATAGTTTCATGGAAATAAAACTGTGTGTATGCTTCTGTGTTTTTCAAGGAAAAGAATATTTTATACTAAAGCAGTGAGCAATTAGGTTTCTTTTGTTCCTCTTGTATTTGTCTCCTTTCTGCTCTTGACCCACCTTACACTCCTACATTCTTAAAACCTATTAAGGACTCCGAAGAGATTTTATTTGTAAGTTGTAACTATCAGTATTTACCATGGTGCAAATGTAAAGGGAACTAGTTTTACAGTGCTTATGTAATGATTCATGGGAAGATAACAAAAATGAAAACACTGCATGTTAAAACATCTTAGTAAGAGTATAAAGTTAATTCTGACCTTGTATACCCCCTGAGATCTGTTCTAAAATAAAGTGCCAATTCGTTCCAGAATATCAAAGA
>NW_023221161.1:0-767 GCF_002007445.2 Ailuropoda melanoleuca | reverse complement strand
AAAATTATTATTAAAAAAAAAGACTCTTTGTCTCTCCTCCTCACTCTGCCCCTCCTCCCATTCTCTCTCTCAAAAAAGAAGAAGAAGGNCTCTCAAAAAAGAAGAAGAAACAACACAATAGAAGAGAAATAAAATATCTCTCTTGTCTAGAATAGAAAAGAATATTTATGACTATATATGGTATATGAACCCTGGATAAATTTTGCCTTAATTCTTCGTGTTACAGATATAAATTACAAAGAACTGCTTACACCAGCTGTCTCAAGTTTGTCCAGAGGTTGACATGAGAAGCATATAACAATCTAAAAATATATTTATTAGCAAATTAAAAATTCATTCAAACTTTAATGGTAGAAAAAGTTGTGCAGCTCTCAGTGTAAGAAAGGGGAGGGTGAGAAAGAGCTGAAGGAAATGTCATGGAACTAAAGCTTAAGATCTCCTACTTAAAATACTTTAAAACTTAATAAAATGCAAAGAGGGAAGATGATTCTCAATGTCAGAAGAGAGTGAAGTCAGCAAATATAACAAGTAGTTCCCCCCTCATAGGTGTTGGTCTTGACAAGTTGCAATTTTGAAGAAAACACATTTGAGAAAAGTTTACTTTGCACTTAAAAAAATGGAGTCACAGATTTTAGGTTTTCTGAATCCTTTAAAAGTACTTATTGTTCCTTTCCAAGAAGGGACTTCCAACCCCCCCCCCCAGAGTAAAATAGCAGTTGCCTCCTGTGCATTTTTTTCTATCATTGAGCATACCTAAGAACAAGTGC
>NW_023221160.1:0-684 GCF_002007445.2 Ailuropoda melanoleuca | reverse complement strand
AAAAAAAAAGAAAGGGTTTTTTTATAGACATGCCCTCCTCCGTCCACTTAAATATCATTTTAACTAAGGTTCTCTACTAGGTTCTTTCCTTGTTGTACTGGCCTCTCAGCCTAGACAATGTTGCTCAAACCCAGGATTTCAAGTACATGCCTCCTAAATGCAGGTATTTCCCAAGTCTGCAATTTCTTGCAGTCCTTTTTGTTTTGAAATCCATATAAATCAGTTTCCTGTATGTAACAAAGATGCCTCAAATTCAACAAGCATAATACTAAAATCATCTACGTCTGCATTCCTGTTCCTCTACTAGCTTGCCCTTAATTATTAAATAAAGTACATCTCAATAGCCATCAGTATGCAAATAAGAAATTTGGAGCTCAGCTCCCATATCCAGAGGTTTAAGGGTTATCAAATCTCTATTTCTAATTTCTACATTTCTTTTTAATACTTCTATCTTTACCTTTCAACCATCCATTCACAGCACAGTTTATATTCAATGACTGCGTGCCAGGCACAGTATTAGGTGTTTCTGCTGCCTTACACCAGGTTGTCATTATGTCTCATTACTTCTTGCTTTATATGTCATAATCACTATAAAAATGTCACTCCCCTACTTAATCATTTGATGAATCTTTGTGTCTACAAGTTAAAGTTCTAGCTTAAGTGCAAGATCCTTCTTCAAATGTG
>NW_023221159.1:0-684 GCF_002007445.2 Ailuropoda melanoleuca | reverse complement strand
TCGGCTCCAACGAGAGGATCCCGTGCCAGACGTGGCAGGAGCAGCTTCGGTAAAGAGGTGAGGAAAATACTTGGGAGAAGAGAGGCTAAGTTGAGGTGGAGTGGAGAAAGCATAGTCTGTCCTGGCCCCTTACTTGGCAGGACCGTGACCACTCAGAAACAGAACCCCTCTGGTCTCAGTCTCCTCGTCTGTAAAAGGGGGAGAACAACCTGACAGAATTATCGTGGTGATGGAATCAGAGGAGGTACTTGAAAGTGCTTTGTCCACTGTAAATTACTGGGAAAATGTGAGTCATTGTCATTGCTGTTAGTTGGACTATTAACAACAGTAAGAACCTACCATTGCCTGTAAACCTAGCGACTCCTGCTGCTGCTGATCTCTGGGAGAAAGTGGTGGTCGAGGGGGACATGCAGGAGCTCAGGACCCTCCCAAACCCATCATGAACTTCTCTGCTCTCGTATCCATCCATCATCCATCATCTACCCTTCCAACCATCCATCTCTTATCCATCCATCCACCCACCCACTGAATGTCTAGGGGCGCCTGGGTGGCTCAGTGTTAAGCGTCTGCCTTCGGCTCAGGGCGTGATCCCGGGGTCCTGGGATCGAGCCTCGCATTGGGCTCCCTGCTCCGCTGGAGCCTGCTTCTTCCTCTCCCGCTCCCCCTGCTTGTGTTCCCTCTCTC
>NW_023221158.1:6534-6930 GCF_002007445.2 Ailuropoda melanoleuca | reverse complement strand
TGACCAAGTGTACCCAAACTCAAGCAGACTAAATAGAAAATTGTTTATGTGCTTTGTGTCTTCGTGGCCCCTGGTGTTTTGATTTGCTCCTACCTGAGGTCTGAATCTACATCTGCCCAGAGGTAATGATTCCTCACTGTCTACAAGGTCAGTGGTGCCTCAGGAAATCCCTCAAATTAACCCATAGAACTACAGCACTGTTGACGCTGCTAACCATGGGTACAGCTGTCATTCATGCTTATCTGTAAGCAATCCATGATGGTAGTAGCCAACACCTATTGAACAATTACTGTGTACGGAATTGTGTGCTGAGCATCTCCATGAATTTTCATGTAACTATCCTAGTAATCTGAGAGTTTATGGGCTCTTAATGTTCTCATATTATTTTGAGGAAAT
>NW_023221158.1:0-6503 GCF_002007445.2 Ailuropoda melanoleuca | reverse complement strand
TTTTTTTTTTTTTTTTTTTTTTTTTTTTTTTTTTTTTTTTTTTTTTTTTTTTTTTTTTTTTTTTTTTTTTTTTTTTTTCATGCTGTTTGTCAAGTAGTAAAACACTCTAAATTGAAAAAAGGTTGGGGTCAATAGTGAGCTATACCACCTTCCCTTTGGTATACTTGGTAGGAAGACTTCCTTAAGAAGACTTGTTCCATGACTTTATTGGGCACGTATACTGTGATTCAAGAAAATATTATCAGAGTCATCAGTTATGATATAGTTTTCCAGACCACTTAGAAAATGATATATTAACTGCATTCATATGAGTTTGTGAAATTATTACAAATGCGGTAAATAAGTTGTCCTTAGGATAAAGAGGAAATTTTAAAACATTACCTAGATGACCATCTGGGACTGAAAAGTTATCTCATTTTTAATCTAGAGTGATTCCACTTATGTTTTTGTAAAGCAGCGGTTATGTATGAATTACAGAGGTTTTAAAAAACCTTTTAATGAATGATGTGTGTAATAATCATAGCACTTCTGTTATTTTAATTCTCAGTCAACTTCAAAAATAACTCTTTAATTTTCATGAGACTTGATGAAATAATTGAGAACCTGAAGCACTTTTTTTCTTTTTTTAATTTCAATTTAATTAGCCAACAGATAGTACATCATTAGTTTGAAGCACTTTTAAAAACACACTTCCTGAGAATTTCAGATGAAAAGCTGGGTGATTTAATTAGGACAGTGAAGGACTGCTTCTTTCCCTGTACTCATTGGAGGAACAAAATGACAGATACAAGAATTTTAATGCTGTCATTTCACCTGAGTCAGCAGTGCATTCTCTTCTCTCTTTTCTGATTTCAGAAGCAGCAAGCCAATGATTGGGGGAGGAAATATTACAGAGATCACTTATTTCATCCTTCTGGGATTCTCTGATTTTCCCAGAATCCTAGCAGTGCTCTTTGTCGTATTCCTGCTGGTCTACATTTTGACTGTGACTTGGAACCTGTGCCTCATCGTGTTAATAAGGATGGACTCTCACCTCCACACACCCATGTACTTCTTCCTCAGTAATCTGTCCTTCATAGATATCTGCTATGTGACCTCTACAGCTCCCAAGATGCTCTCCACCTTTTTCCAAGAGCAGCAGACTATCACCTTTGTGGGTTGTGCTGTTCAGTACTTTGTCTTTTCAACCATGGGACTGAGTGAGTCTTGTCTCATGACAGCCATGGCTTATGACCGATACACTGCCATTTGTAATCCACTTCTCTATTCAGCAATCATGTCACCCACCCTCTGTATTCAGATGGTGCTGGGATCCTATTTGGCTGGACTCTCTGCTTCTATATCCCAATTGTGTACCATGCTTCAGCTCCACTTTTGTGGGCCTAATGTCATCAAGCACTTCCTCTGTGACATGCCACAACTGTTAATCCTGTCCTGCACCGATACTTTCTTTGTACAACTGCTGCTTGCTATATTAGCAATGCTTTTTGGAATAATAAATGCCCTCATTATCATGATATCCTGTGGCTATATTGTCATGTCCATCATGAAGATCACTTCAGCTAAAGGCAGGTCCAAGGCATTCAACACCTGTGCTTCTCATCTGCTAGCGGTCTCCCTCTTCTATACCTCAAGTATCTCTGTCTATTTGAGTTCCAGCTCTGGTGGTTCCTCCAGCTTTGACAGATTTGCATCAGTATTCTACACTGTGGTTATTCCCATGATGAATCCATTGATTTACAGTCTGAGGAACAAGGAAATCAAAGATGCCTTGAAGAGGTTACAAAATAAAAGATGGTCTTGCAGAAGTTCTGTCCAGATTTGTCCTATCAGAAACCATAACCCCCTATAGTATGCACATGAATGGACTCTAACAAAATTCCTACTGCCTTTGNAGAGGTTACAAAATAAAAGATGGTCTTGCAGAAGTTCTGTCCAGATTTGTCCTATCAGAAACCATAACCCCCAATAGTATGCACATGAATGGACTCTAACAAAATTCCTACTGCCTTTGGATAAAGAAAGGTTAATTTGATATGCCAAATACACTGACAGTTGATTTGATTCCACACATACACAATACCTTTAAGTCCTGGAGATTCTTACTTTCACTCGGCATGAGGAGTGGCCTCATTATTTATTAATAATCCTCAAGTGGGCCTCCTGCGTGACTCAGTCGGTTAAGCATCTGCCTTATGTTCTGGTCACGATCCCAGGGTCATGGGATCAAGCCCCACATTGGGCTCTGTGCTCAATGGGGAGTCTGCGTCTCCCTCTCACTCTCCTCTGTGTTTTCTCTCTCTCTCAGAAAATAAATGAAATACCTTAAAAAATATTAGAGTTAGTAAATATTAAATATTGCAAACTAAAAACAAATATGGAGAGCTGGTAGCGTTTTTTATTTTACGTCATACAGATTTATGGTTTCATATGGGATGATCTAATTTCTGGAGTAGATGTTAGACTCACTCTAATGCTGATATATTCTGGAAAGCTTTCAAGAGCCGGAGACAAAATAGATAGTGCTATAGGCAGGATTTTAACTGTGGACAGTTTTCTCTGTCTCAAGTAGAACATAGAAGTTTTGGTCCTCGTGATCTGTTTGAAAAGTGGAACATGATGTGTATCAACACTGGCTGCTGATATACAGATTGCTCAGACTTGAACCAACTGATATAAACAGATATCTTACGATTACATATTATCCCTGGAGATTCACTGGGTTTTTAAAGTTTCTTGCGGTGGGGGGGGGGATCTCAATTCTGAGAAGTCACGTAGTTCTTCCATTTAGTTAAAGACTATAAATAGGTATTTGACGCTTTGCGAAACTTTTCACAAGTTTACAGATGGACAGGACTGAGAGAAGGAGAATCATTGAACCTCTGCNAGATATCTTACGATTACATATTATCCCTGGAGATTCACTGGGTTTTTAAAGTTTCTTGCGGTGGGGGGGGGGTCTCAATTCTGAGAAGTCACGTAGTTCTTCCATTTAGTTAAAGACTATAAATAGGTATTTGAAGCTTTGCGAAACNGTATTTGACGCTTTGCGAAACTTTTCACAAGTTTACAGATGGACAGGACTGAGAGAAGGAGAATCATTGAACCTCTGCGAGAGAGTGTGAAGGCTTATCCCACTCTATAGAAGTAGGGCAGAATGAATAAAGGATGTGTGCCCTCGTCCCCGCCATGCAGGCATAGGTAAGTTCTTTGAAGCATTGTTCTTTAAAAATGTGTAAGAATGTCTGAGAAGTCTTTCTAAGGAACCCTGAGGGATACAGTAGGAGAAAAGCCTCTGTGAGGAATGTAACACAGTGTTCTTGATTATAGTCATTATGCTATGCATTAGATTGCCAGGTTTTTTCATCCTTTAGTTGCAAGATTGTACCTTTTCAAAAAACGTAGCTCCAGTTCGCTTGGCCCCCAGGCCCTGCTAACCACCACTATGCCTCTGTTGCTATGACTTTTGCTTTCTGATTCTGCCTATTCCTGATCTCATACATTATTTGTCTTTGTCTGGCTTATCTCACTTGGCATAAAGCCATCAGGGTGCATCCATAGTGTCTCAAATGTCAGGATTTCCTTCACTCTCCCAGTTGAATAATATTCCACTGTATTGTGTGTAAATACCATGTCTTCTTTATCATCGTTATCATTCTCATAGCTTGTCTCTTATGAGTAAAGCTGCTATATTCATGGGAGTGCAGATTATCTTTTTGGTATCTGTTTTTATTTGTGTTGAATGTATACCAGGAGTGAGGTTGATGGATCATATGGTAGTTCTCTAATTTTTTGAAGAATATCCCTACTGTTTTTGGTAGTGGTTGAACCAAATTATGTTTCCACCAATAGTGTCCAAGTTTACCCTTTATTCCACATCCTTGCCACACTTGTTATCTCTTTCTTGATGATAGCCATTCTAACAGGTGTGAGTTGATACTTCGCTGTTCTTTTGATTCACATTTCCCTGATGATTAGTGATGTTGGGTACATTTTCATGTACCTGTTGGCCATATGAGTGTCTTCTAGGATGAATATCTATTCATTTCCTCTACCATTTTTTTAAAAAGATTTTATTTATTTATTTGACAGAGAGAGACAGCCAGCGAGAGATGGAACACAAGCAGGGGGAGTGGGAGAGGAAGAAGCAGGCTCCTAGCGGAGGAGCCTGATGTGGTACTTGATCCCAGAATGCTGGGATCATGCCCTGATCAGAAGGCAGATGCTTAACGACTGCGCCACCCAGGCGCTCCTCCTCTACCCATTTTTTAATCAGATTGTTTTGCTTCTGAGTTGTAGGAGCTCTTTATATGTATTGGATATTAACCCCTTACATGATACTTGCTTGGCAAATATTTTTCAAGCTGTGGTTTACAGGTATTTTCTCCCATTCTGTCAGTTGATTTATTTTGTTGATTGCTTCTTTTAGGTTTTACATTTGATATAGTTCCGCTTGTTGCCTTTGGCTTTTGTTGCTTGTGTTTTAGGTGTGAGATACGAAATCATTTTCAAGACTAAGGTCAAGGAGCTTGTTCCCTATCTTTCCTTCTAGGAGTTTTATGGTTTCAGATCTAACCTTCCTGTCTTTAATCCTTTCAGGGTTAATTTTTGTGAGTGGTGGAAGATAGTGGTCCAATTTCATTATTGTGCATATGGTTAGCCAGTTTTTCCAAAACCATTAGTAAAGGGGCTATTCTTTCCCCCACTGAGTATGGCTGGTTCCTTTGTTAAATGTTAGTTGATGTATAGATGGGAGATCATTTCTGGAATCTATTGTGTTCTGTTCTTCTGTGTATCTTTTATGTCAGACCCATACTTTTTTGTTTAGTATAGCTTTGTAGTATAGTTTGATATCAGGAGTGTGATGTCCTCACTTTTGTTCTTTCTCAAGATTGCTTTGACTTCAGTTAGAATGGCAAAAATTGACAAGGCAAGAAGCAACAGTTGTTGGAGAGGATGTTGAGAAAGGGGATCCCTCCTCCATTGTTGGTGGGAATGAAAGTTGGTACAGCCACTCTGGAAAACAGTGTGGAGGTCCCTTAAAAAGTTAAAAATTGAGCTACCCTATGATCCAGGCATTGCAATACTGGGTATTTACTCCACAGACAGAGACATAGTGAAGAGAAGGGTCATATGCACCCCAATGTTCATAGCAGCATTGTCCACAATAGTTAAATCGTGGAAGGAGCTGAGATGCCCTTCAACAGATGGCTGGATTAAGAAGTTGTGGTCCATATATACAATGGAATATTACTCAGCTATCAAAAAAAAGGATTTCTCAACATTTGCTGCAACATGGATGGCACTGGAGGAGATAACGCTAAGTGAAATAAGTCAAGCAGAGAAAGACAATTATCATATGGTTTCTCTCATCTATGGAACATAAGAACTAGGAAGATCATTAGAAGAAAGGGATAAAGAAAGGGGGGTAATCAGAAGGGGGAATGAAGCATGAGAGACTATGGACTCTGAGAAACAAACTGAGGGCTTCAGAGGGGATGAGGTGGGGGAATGGGCTAGGCTGGTGATGGGTGGTAAGGAGGGCATGTATTGCATGGTGCACTGGGTGTTATACGCAACTAATGAATCGTCGAACTTTATACCAAAAACCTGGGATGTACTGTATGGTGATTAACAAAATAAAATAAAAAAATATTATTATAATAAGAAAAAAAGATTGCTTTGGCTTCAATCTGTTAAAGTTTCATGGATATTTTAGGGTTCTATTTGTATTCTGGTGAAAAAATGTAATTGGAATTTTTTTATTTCAATTCACTTAGCCATGGTAATGTACATCATTAGTTTTTGATATAATGTTCAATGAATCATTAGTTGAGCATATCACTCCATGCTCATCATATCACATGTCCTCTTTACTGCCCATCACCCAGCTTCCCAGTCTCCCTTCCCACCTTCCTTTCCACAATGCTCAGTTTGTTTCCTGGAGTGAAGAGTCTCCCTCTCTGATTTCTTCCAGTTCTCTTCCCCTACCCCATCCCTACTGTCCCCTTCACTATTCCTTATGTTCCACATATGAGTGAAACCATATGACAGTTGTGTTTCTCTGATTGACCTATTTCATTTAGCATAATACCTCCAGTACTATTTGTGTCAGTATAAATGGTAGCTATTCATCATTTCTTTTGGCTGAGTAATATTCCAATGTATATATGAACCACATCTTCTTTACCCATTCACCTGCTGAAAGACATCTTGGCTCATTCCACAGTTTAGCTATCGTGAACATTGCTGCTGTGAACATTGGCGTACAAGTGCCCCTTTGGATCACTACATTTGTATTTTGGGGTTAAATACCTACTAATGCAATTTCTGGGTCTTCGGGTAGCTCTATTTTCAAAGTCTTGAGGAACCTGCATACTTTTTTCCAGAGTTGCTCTACCAGCTTAGATTCCCACCAGCAGTTTTACCCAATTCTCCACATCCTCCACAACATTTGTTGTTTCCTGTCTTGTTAATTTTAGCCATTCTGACTGGTGTGAGGA
>NW_023221156.1:0-684 GCF_002007445.2 Ailuropoda melanoleuca | reverse complement strand
CCCTCCCCCCTCACACACACACACACACACACACACACACACACACACACACACACACCACTCCTTTACTTCCACCTTACCTTGCTGGGTGGGACATATCTCTCATATCTCCTTGCAGCGAGGATGGACCTGGGCCAAAGGGGGTTCCTGGCTTCTGGATTCTTGAGGTCCCGCCTAGTTACAAGGGTAAGAAAACATAAGTCTTTGCCCATTTACCTCCCTTGCTTTTTCTGAGTCCATTCCTTCTGCTAGCAGAAGATTAACTGGTGTTTAGTTACAGAGAAATGTGAACAAGGGAAGGGGCAGCTGGCATACTGTTCACAGACAGGTAGTATGTTTTTAATTTTTTGTCTTACATTGTGGACTTTGGGTGCACTAGCATCACTAGTCCTATGAGACCGCACGTTGACTCACTGAATTCTTATTTTCCCCTTCTGTTACCCATCCCCATTTCTCTTTCCTTTTCCACAGTAATTCCTCCCACTCTTGATTATTTCATGTATTCCTTAGATAGGGCTCTCTGGAAGGAAGCACATTCCAAAAGGAGGGCTTGTGTGCAAGTTCATTCAGGAATGCTTTCAGGAGACACACACAGAAGGCAGTGAGGACCATAGGATGGGACTGAAGGTGAAGCTGGTCCCCAGGGACTCAGCTGAGACTATGGGAGCTCTGGACCTGGCATGA
>NW_023221155.1:0-684 GCF_002007445.2 Ailuropoda melanoleuca | reverse complement strand
GGGGGGGGATCTTTGAAAAGAATAACCAGGCTATAGCTCCTTTGTGCTAATTTCTATCAAATATGGCACATTTTCCCATTCAATTCTCAAGGAATCGTTGTGGCTAGCAGAGGTTTGGGTTAGTGCTCACTCTAGGGCACCCACTGGCTATACTTGATCTCCATCTTTTGTCTTGATATCTCACTGGGGAATTAATAACATATTGAGGGTAAGGGTTCCACTTATGAAGAAATTCTTGCCTTGTGCAAGGATGTCCAGAGCAGCAGTGTTTCTAATGGTGGGAAGGTGGAAACAACTCAGTGTTCATCATGAGGGCCATAGACACATCAACGATGGTATGAGATGGAATAGTGTACAGCGGTTCAAGCGAACAAGTTGAGTCAGTAAGAATCATTGTATTACATGCAATGCATAACAACGTTGCATGAAAAAAAGAGCAAGTTACAGAACAACAGAGAATAAAGCAATTTACAAGGATACTTAAAACACAGTGAAACTGGGGCGCCTGGGTGGCTCAGTTGGTTAAGCATCTGACTCTTGGTTTCAGCTCGGGTCATGACCCTGGGGTCATGGGAGCAAGCCCCAGGATGGGCTCCATGCTCAGCGCAGAGTCTGCTTGAGGATTCCCTCTCTCTACCCCTTCCCCCCTCAAATAAACAAATAAATCTTTAAAAACAAACACAA
>NW_023221154.1:0-684 GCF_002007445.2 Ailuropoda melanoleuca | reverse complement strand
TTTTTTTTTCAGAGAAGTTTTCCAATTTCATATATTTGAAGCTTTCTTTCAAAGGAACCACTAATATTTTTCTGTGATTTTTGGCAATACTGTTATGCATTTCCAGTCTTTTGAGGATGCTTTGTCCTTTAATCTGTGGTTTTTGAAAGTTTCTTGCATAGTTCAACCTCTTTTGCAAGGAAACATACAATATGTTGTCCATCCATAGACGTTCTTTTTTAACCAAATAAATCATATTTCCAGCTTGAGATTGAAGGGGAACCCTCTGGTGCTTTTGCTGCATTTCCCCTAAAGTACAGTCATTCCAGGAGAAACAGATGATAAGGTTCCAAAGCGGGCCACTCCCTGGGAGGCATATGTAAGGGGAAGCATCCCGGCTTCTCAGGGGAACTACTTTAAATGGCTTTTATTCTTATTTGAAAGCCATTGGAGCTGTAGTATATTCCTAAATCCACCAGGAGCAGAAGTCATGCCCTTGTATTTCTGGTAACTCTCTTATTAGCTAGCAATGTAAGCCTCAGTTCCCTCATCTATTAGGTAGTGGGAATAAAGTAATAGACTATTTTTGTGTGTGTGAGGATTAAGTGGTGTAACATACAGGAAAGATCTAATTGGTTTGGATGCTCAATATGTATTGAATCTGGAAAATATCCAGAGTATGTTAACCCAATAAACAAAAGTTAT
>NW_023221152.1:0-684 GCF_002007445.2 Ailuropoda melanoleuca | reverse complement strand
GATCCCACCACCCTGAGATCGGGACCTGAGCCAAAATCAAGAGTCAGTCTCTTAACCGACTGAGCCACCCAGGCACCCCAGTATAATTCTTATGAAAATAATTGGCTTGTGTCAAAAATTTTCGGATGCTTGTTTAACCCTATGAAGAGGAATGACAATGGGATGATCAAGCTTGTTCAAAGGGGGGCTATGTCTCAGCCAGTGAGGGGGAGAAAAAGCAAGAACGCTAGAATAAGATTTCCAAGTTACAAGTAAAGCTGCCCAATGACTTATAGGGAAATAAAAGCCAGGCCTTCAAGGTCGTCTCTTCATTGCAACTCTACCCGGCCAGGCTCAGTCTGCATCTACTACTTTCCAGCAAGTTGCCATCCACCTTTGCAGGGCCTGAGCTCTGAGCACTAGACATGTAAGTCCCAACAAAGTTGCAGCCCCCCAGACTCAGATGGCCCTCGGGTGGTGTGAGGGCTCCAGTGTGCCTTACTTCTTAGTTTTCTGTCTTCATTTTGTCACTTGGTCCAGGATCCAGCACCACGCCTCTTCAGAAGTGTTAATATCTTCCCTTGAGTCTAGCTCTGGCCGGGGACCATTCATCTCATCCTGATGTTTTTATGTCTCTCTGTGGTGATCAAATATGTTCATTTATAGGTTGTAAGATACCGTATTATCTATAGGATGTTCACTTCC
>NW_023221151.1:0-684 GCF_002007445.2 Ailuropoda melanoleuca | reverse complement strand
GGCACGTGACTAAGTGGACCCAGAGAGCTACAGCTTTACCTTCAACGTGAAGCCTCTCCGGGGACCTCCACAAGGTCGCTCCGAATCTGGGAGGGAGAGATCCATAGGCTTGTTCATTGCTCGGTCCTGAGGTCAGGCCTCCTTTGCAGATGGCTGGATGGAAATCCTTTGGGCCACTGACACCGGGGACTTGAAGAGCTCAGCTACATTTGCCTCGGTATGGGAACCCCTGCTCTCCTGCCAGCTTGGCCAAGCAAAGCTGGGATATTTTTCCAGAGGAACCTAGACTACGGAGGTTAATGGGTCTCAGAGATTTCCTTCCTGTTCTTAGTTACACATTGCTGAGTAAGACGTGACCCCAAAACTTAGTGTCTTAAAACAAAACAAAAACAGAGCGGCTCTTTTCTCAGATACCGTGGTTCAGGAATTCAGGTGTGGCTTTGCTAGGCTCTCTTCCAAGGCTGCAGCCACCTCAAGGCTCAGTGGGAAGGCTCTGCTTCCCAGCTGGCTCACGCGGTGGTTGGTGGGACTCAGGTCCTCACGAGGGGTCAGCTGGAAGCCTCTCTCATGTGCTTGCCACTCAGGCCTCTCCAAGGGAGAGCTCATCACATGGCAGCTGGCTTCATCAGACAGAGCCCGAGAGAGGGCACACGAGACCTAAGTCACAGTCATTGTAACCTGTCT
>NW_023221149.1:0-684 GCF_002007445.2 Ailuropoda melanoleuca | reverse complement strand
CATTGAAAAATTGCCAGTAAAATGAATACGAAAATGAACTACATTTTTCATTAATCTGGAATCAATGTTGTTTTGGAGCCCACAGTCAGCCTAAAGCACCTAGCTTATCTATTCCATTCTGGTAAACTCAGGCCAGTCTGACAATTTATCAGTCAGATTTAGGACATCTCACTATCAGTCGCCTTCTAGTTCAAAGCCTTTTCTCCTCTCCTGGGCCCCTTACCGCTGAGAAACTTTACATTAAACAAGAGGAAACAGGTGTGGACTGCTTTCTATTCCTCCGCTCTACTTTCTTTCTGGTCAATGTACCAGCTCCCAGGTAATGCTTACAGCAGAACCCAGAGGAAGCAGTTCCTTCTTAGCTATGGCTTCATTTTTCTTCAGTTGAGGTTGGTACAGTTTGGTCTCTTAGACAGAGAGATGCTGGCTCTGTTGCGTAGCACACACCATGGTGTGTTGGTGCCCATGTGAGCATATTTCTGGAAAGAGACTGCCTTACTACTGAGCAATGTCTTAAAGGGTGCAAACAAGATAGCCCACGCTCACAGCTACATTCTTGGGTTTATCCAGATCTCAGGGATTCTAGGAATCAGACATGGCAAATTTTAAATCTGAGAAAACAAGGAGGGGAAGATTTTGACTCCTCCCCACCTGCTTTGTTTTCTGCCACTTAACAAATGCCAT
>NW_023221148.1:0-684 GCF_002007445.2 Ailuropoda melanoleuca | reverse complement strand
TTTTCCCTTCACATTCAAAAGTCTGTATATTACCCCAGAAAAGTATAGTTATTGATCACAACACTGCTTTTGTCGGACTACTATTTCTCTAAGACTTGCCACTAAAAGATGTCTCCCTATGGGATTAAAGAACAGTTGGTATTGCTGGCTTTTTTATTTTATATATAGAGAGAGAATATTTAAAACCTGTGTCTGAGATAGAAATGGAAGCCCATACAAATGGCGGGCAATGCTGCAAGTCCCATAATTGCTTCTTGCCTTGGGGCATAGAATGTATGTAGACTTATTTGTGCCCTAAGAGTCCTGGTTCAGGTGCTTTGGCTGTGCTAAGGAGACTTGCTCAGCAGAATAAAGATACATTAGGCAGACCAGATTTAAGCCTTGCATAGTGACTTATGAAGACTTATCTGTAGGAACCCCTCCTTATAGATATGCCTGCCTATTGCATATTGGCAAAAGGAAGCTTCGCAAAGAAGAATGATACCTTGCTTCAGAACTTTAAGCCTACTCTTTAGTGTTTTTTAGAATTAGTTATCTAACAAAACAACTGTTCGTTCTTTCAACCAGTATTTTTTGCACACTTGCCATGTGTCCAAATACTGTGTAAAGAGATACAAAGATGGATAAAATATGGCCCCTTCCCTCCAGTCATGTACATGTAACTGATGATATTATGGTATAAGC
>NW_023221147.1:0-3674 GCF_002007445.2 Ailuropoda melanoleuca | reverse complement strand
CACACACACACACACACACAAACAAGAGAAAGAAATCAAAGCATGCCAATGCAAAAAATCAGCAAAACACAAAGGTAGACATCAACAGAGACAAATACAGGTAAAAAAATAAGACTAACAGAGAAGAACACAATGGCAATAGTAAATCCTTCTCTATCAATAATTACTTTAAATGTAAATAATTAAACTCCCCAATAAAAAAGACACCAAATGCTTGAATGGATAAGCAGACAAAAAACAAGACCCAACTGTATGCTCTCCAGAATAAACTCACTTTAGCTATAAGCACACATACAAGCTGAAAGTGAAAAGTTAGAAAAAGATATTTCATGCACATGGTAAATAAAAGAGACCAGAGGTGGCTATATTTATACCAGATAAAATAGACTTTAAGTCAAAAACTGTCACAAGAGACAAAGAAGGACATTATATAGTGATAAAAGGATCGATTAGTTGAGAACATATAACAGTTATAAATATGTATGCGTTCAACATCAGAGCACCCAAATATATCAAACAAACATTGATACACAGAAAGGAGAAATAGAACAGCAACACAGTGATAGTAGGAGACTTCACTACCTCACTTTCAGCAACAGATGGAACATGCAGACAGAATATCAGTAAGGCAAACAACAGACTTGAACATGCTTTAGACCAAATGAACCTCACAGACGTAGAGAGAGTACTCCACTCGATAGCAGCAGAACACACATCTTCTCAAGCACACAGAGAACATTCTCCAGGGTAGATTACGTGTTAGGTCAAAAACAGATCTTACAACATTTAAGACTAAAAGCATACTAAGTGTCTTTTCTGACCACAAAGGAACGAAATTACAAACCAGCAGCAGAAGGGAAACCGGAAAATTCACGAACATATAGACATTAAACAAGTTCTCTACAAGAGATAAGACAAAATGTATCAGATATTTTTGGAGCTGAGAGCTTTGGGCAACGACGGTCAGAGTGAATTATTGAAAAAATAGTTTGCCAAGTCTTAGTAAATAGTCGTGTGTATCGTACGAATGAGTAGACAAGTCATACCAGAATGACCTCATATCCTTGGGAGTTTTACACTAATGTGTTTGAAAAATACTCATGATATAGTATATGTGGTGTTCATGGAGATATTTGACAGAATCTACCGTAATACCGACCTGCACGAAAGAATTTTCACTCAGGTTAGCTGTCTTTCATTGGGAGAGAGATCATTTGCTATATGCCAGATGTATTGTCTTTGGGCACATCATGTCCCACATTTGAAGAATGCTTCGATTAACATAACGAATTTGTAGATGGCACACAACTTGGATAGCTCATGCACTGAGTGACGAGTCAAACACTCCAAACACTCTGAGAGTCAGTGTTTTGATTCATGTTTTGATTCACAGACCTGTACACTCTGTCGATAGCACCAGCTGGTGTCACTAGTGTGCCTTCAGAAAGTCATTTCAGCATCCTGCCCTGCAGGCTGCTCATGGATAAGTAAATTCTCCAGGTGTGAACTGATTACCGAACTTGCTGCAAAGTGTCAAATGCAAGGATGTGCGGAAAATCATGACAACAAAGAAGACATTCTGTAACTCTGTGAACGGTGATGCTCGCAGAAGCATTGCAGGTAGAGAGATCAAATCTACTCCTAAAATACGTGATTATTCCTACGAACACGGAGCACTACCCAGTGCATGATGAAAGATGAGTAAGTAATAGGTCTGCCATCAGGAGGTTGGTCGGTTTCCCTTGGAAGCTGTGCTCTGCTTTGGTCTCTGCTGGTAACAGGTTGGGCACTAGGCAGAGGTTTTAGCAAAATCAGGCACGATGGGTGAGGGCCTTATTATTTCAATATTTATAACTTCCATCCTTACTGCCCTGGATCATTTTACAGGTGCCCATTTAATAAGTTCCAGGATGTCTGAGAAAAGAGGCTGACTGACATCCACAGGATAGGTCACTTTGTCCACCCAATTATTGATAAATGCATCAAAAGTTGAAGACTCTTGGTGCGAAATGTATAGCAGGAACATAGCAGGAAATTTAGCCAAAACTGTGCTACTGTAACTGTGAAAATACCAAATGTAATTATCATTAAATCACTACTAAGTTCAAAAGGCTGATTTTCCCCTCCAGCTCTGCCCGTCCACCTTCTCCAGCTCATTCTTTGCCCTGGAAGGTTGACCTGTGGAGACAAACTTGCCCTATGGCCTCCACTTCCTGATTTGGGGGTGGGAAAGCAGAGGAATGAGATACGAGTCAGGGTAATGGGCCTGGGCCCCCTCTTGAGAGAGGACTGGCCGTGCTCCAGGCAGGGGTGACTGCTCTAAGCTCTCTTTCCTCAGTCTCTTGCCTCACCAGTGAAGTCTTCTGGTGCAAAGCTTTCGGTTTCTGTTCTTTATTTGCTGCGATGGCCAAAGATTTGGGATTTATGTGCCAAACCTTTAAACTTTCTCTCAACTTATAAAATTAGTATTTCCAGAATTATATTACTCTTTTTAGATTGGCCTTGAGGGAACTTTTTAGAGTTATAAGAAAGTTCCAAAACTGGATTTGGGTGGTGCTTGCACACATCTGTTTATTTGCTACAAATCAGCTAATTGTGTACTTACAATGAGTGAATTTTATGGTATATAAAGTAGACTTCACTAAAGCTGAGAAAAAAAAACCCTGAAATTTCTGGTCTGTCTCGTGAATATTGGGCATTCTCTTCAAATACGAGAAAAGGTAATTGAAAAATATGGTTTCTTTCCCAAGTTTCCCCCGCCCTTCCAATTGTTTTTATATGTAAGATGTCTTTAGAAAGCCAAAAATTGCCAGTTTTTTTTCAAATTATATTATCAAATTATTAGCATGATTTGTAACCAATGTTGTTTTAGGATCAGGAAATTTAACTGTTAGGTAATTGCAAGCGATTATATTAAATCAAATATCATTATATTAGGAAGTGTAATTGAAAATTCACGTATTTTGGCTACGTCAAAAGACACCTGTGAACTATATAACTCAACTCTAAAAGGAGAATAATTTCCATTTCTCTGACTTTATGGGTTAACCAGGAAACATTTTTTAAAGAACTACATATGATATTAAATTCAATGTGTGGTGGACAGTTGAGAAATCATGTGTTATCTAGGTCATGAGAAAAAAACTTTTTTAAAAAAGAAAACATTTCCTCTGAGGTTTTCACCAGTAGATGAAACTCTGCACCCTTGTTTGTATTGTGAGTGGACAATTTGAGGACTAGTTCTGATTAACAGCAGACATTATTTTTCTTACTATATATCATACTTAAAAAAACCAAAACGTACACATATATACACCTATATTCACCCAAGTTGAAGATGCAAGATGAAGAAAGATACATGACATTGAATTTACAATTGAAAAAAAGGAGTTCTAACCAAACATCCCAACTTAAATTTAAAGGTATGGAATTCAGTTTTTTTTTAATTGGTGTAGGTTAATATGAGTATGGATTTAATATGGGTTAATACTAATACGAATATGAATGTGGACAGTAATTTCCAGTATTCTGTTCTTTACTGTTCTTGGACTATTTTATTTTTTGTTGCTTTTCTCTGTCTCTGTCTTGTCTTTCTGTCTCTCTGTCTCTCTCACATTTATCAAGGTGAGGGCTAACAATTATTAGTTTATTTTACTTTATTTTATTTTTTTTTT
>NW_023221145.1:0-684 GCF_002007445.2 Ailuropoda melanoleuca | reverse complement strand
AGGGCATTATGCTAAGTGAAATCAGTCAGTCAGAGAAAGACAAATACTGTATGATTTCCCTTATATGTGGAATCTAACAAGCAAACAATAATAACAAAATAAAACAAAAAAACCAAACTCATTAAAAAAAAGAGATCAGATTTGTGGTTACCAGAGGCAGAGGGTGGGGAATGGGGCATTAGGTGAATGTGGCCAAAAGATACAAACTTCCAGTTATAAGATAAATAAGTACTGGGATGTTGTGTGCCACATGGTGACCATAGTCAACTGCTATAGGATGTATTTGAAAGACATATTGAGAGAGTAGATCCTGGGGCAGTGGGGCGGCTCAGTTGGTTCAGCATCCAACTCCTGATTTTGGCTCAGGTCATGATCTCTGGATTGCAGGATTGAGTCTCGTGTTAGGCTCTGCTCTGGGTGTGGAGCCTGGTTAAGATTCTCTCTCTCCCTCTGTCCTCCCCTCTCCCTCTGTCTTAAAAATAAATAAATAAATATATATATATAATGTACATATATAATTGTATATATATATGTGTATATAATTGTATGTATAAATGTATAAAAACATTTATATATATATAACTTATATGTATGTGTATATATAATTGTATATATGTGTGTATGTAATTGTATAAATGTATGGAAACATTTATATATATATAACTTATATGTATGTATATATAT
>NW_023221144.1:0-684 GCF_002007445.2 Ailuropoda melanoleuca | reverse complement strand
TTATTGTAGTGATCTTTCAGCAATATATACAGATATCAACTCATTATGTTGTGCACCTGAACTAATATAATGTTATCGGTCAAAAACAGTAAGTTATAGTAAAATAATACATTTGGGATTTGCTTCAAAATGAAGTTATTGGGGTTATAAGTAAAATTAGCTTGGCTGTGATTTGGTGGTAATTCATAGAACGATACACTGGTTACACTGTGATTTCATTATATTATACTATTTTTAGTATGTTTGAAATATTTTATAATAAAAAAGCTTCAATAATATGAAAAAAAAGAAAATATAAGAGAGAGTCTCAATTGTTCAGTACAAGCAGTTTCAGACATTAGTCAGAACTACTACCCCTTCTTACGTATTTTGTAATGGAGATTGTGACTCATAGAAAAGTAATAGAAAGCAAAACTGATAAGCAATTTCTAAAACTGAGGAGGAAAATTATAACTTGCACCCACGGATATCTGGAATTGATGGAGTAATAGATAGTAGCATTTATGATTCAAGTTCACAAGACTTTAAAGATACAAGTAAAATCAGAGTTAACAATTCTCCAAATAGAACATATCCCACAAAATTGTATCAAAACATATGGCAGTTTTACTCATCTTAGAGCTAGGTCATTGATTCTGAATTTGTTTTGATAGAATACCATGTTAATTTCGGCAGATATGCTAC
>NW_023221141.1:0-684 GCF_002007445.2 Ailuropoda melanoleuca | reverse complement strand
GGTTAAAATGGGAATTTGGATCCGTAATTGTCTTGGTGGGTGAGAGGCTGCCATAGGAAGGTGCTATTCCTACCCTGACGAATTCACAGTGTCTGCGATAGATGGAGTGCCTCGCACTTGTTCCTCTCTCTGCCCCCCAAACCCATATGCGTGCCCTTCTTGCTGGTAAGCCCTCCTCGGGGTTATAAAATGGATGAGATCTTTCTGAGATCTAAATATACAGGAACACAATTTTAACATATTGTGTCATTAAGAAGTTTAGGAGCTTTTAGACACAATCTGGAGGTAGTGGAAAATTAGATGCAGTGTTGCATTAGACATGTTTTTAGTATTTTCTTCTTTTTGTAAAAGCTGTAATTTTCAGAGTTTAGAACCAATTTAATGT
Source organism: Ailuropoda melanoleuca (assembly GCF_002007445.2). Taxonomy (NCBI): domain Eukaryota; kingdom Metazoa; phylum Chordata; class Mammalia; order Carnivora; family Ursidae; genus Ailuropoda; species Ailuropoda melanoleuca. The sequence continues at coordinate 299 of NW_023221141.1, read as the reverse complement.
CCCTGGAGTTACAGCTTTTTTGTATCCATTGTCCATTAGGTGAATTACTAAGCCAAGAATGGAATCCATTTATAATGTATAAAATACCATGAAATGTCTTAAAAACAGTCTTTGCAGGGGGAAAAAAAGCATTGGGAGTTCATTAAATTTGAAGACAGTGAGTTCTGAGGTTCTTCTTATAATCATATAATGGTTTTTTGTGCTTTGATAATATGATGCATTAGATATTGGAAGATTTATTTAAAAGTTTGAATTCAATGAAAATTTATATAGAACTAATGCAAAATGCATTATGTTTG
>NW_023221140.1:0-684 GCF_002007445.2 Ailuropoda melanoleuca | reverse complement strand
CACACACACACACACAGACACACTAGAGTATTACTTAGTCATAAAAAAGGATGTGATTTTGCCATTGTCAGCAACATGGATTGACCTAGAAGATATTATGCTAAATAAAATAAGTCAGACAAAGACAAATACTATAGGATTTCACTTATATGCAAAATCCAGAAAATAAAACAAACAAAGCAAAAACAGACCCATAAATACAGAGAAAAAAATGGTGGTTGCCAGGGGAGAAGATGGGAAAAATGGGTGAAGAGGAGCAGGAAATACAGACCTCCAGCCATGGAATGAATAAGTCACAGGCATAAAAGTCTCTCTGTAGGGAAAAGAAGAAAGAAGAAAAATGGGGGTCTTCCATCCTTGATGTCATGCATATATGACTATGGGTGATGGGCAACTAGTGAAGCAGGGAAGTTTTCAACAGTAGAGCAATAATACTAGGTTTCCATTTGGGGTAGTTTGAAGAGCAAAGCCAGAAACAAAGGGAAGAGTTAAATGGTCAGTGCTATGATGGCGAACGTCTGTACTAAACAATGATAGTTCATGATGAACTCAACATAAAGAGGAGAAGAAAAACAAGACCTTAGTTTCTGATTTGGTCACAGGATGACTGGTGGTGTCATTAACCAAGATAAGGGCTAATTCTTTTTTCCTTTTTTTCTATCATTTAGGAAAATATATATAAAA
>NW_023221139.1:0-684 GCF_002007445.2 Ailuropoda melanoleuca | reverse complement strand
ATATAGACACACACATATTTATGGGGAGTGGGGAAATACTAAAGATTTAGATGTTACAAAAGATTATTATAACATTCACCCACAGTGGTATTGATTTCAAATTTGTAACAATCAAGATGTTAGTCATTTATATGCAAAGATGCAAAGAGTCACCGGGACTATTCTATTTTAAATTTTCATGTTTTCTAGTCAGAATGGACATTGGCAGTTTTTTTACATTGCTGAGCCCCCTCTGCTGGTTTAGCAGCAGTAGTTATCTAAAAATTAGTTGCAGCACTAATGAATATACTTTCATTAAGTTAACGAAATAATTAATTGGTATTTCATTATATACATATTTCATAGAATGCATATTTTCAGTTTTAAGCAAGTTGCATTAACTTTAGACCTAAAAAGGGAAGTTGTTAGTAAAACAACAAAAAAAGTTATGTACATTAGTAAAGAAAGGCATGCTTCACCAACTCATTTTTTTTAAGTTTGTTTATTTTTAAGTAATCTCTACAACCAACGTGGGGCTTGAACTCAGACCCCAAGATCAACAGCCCCACACTCTACCGACTGAGCCAGCCAGGCACCCCTTCGCCAACTCATTTTTTAGTCACAAAAATGATTTCATAAAACAAAATCTAATTTGTACAATATTGCCCATTTAAAGGTAAAAATCGTCAGTTATATTAATACCTA
>NW_023221138.1:0-1025 GCF_002007445.2 Ailuropoda melanoleuca | reverse complement strand
AACCTATAAACTACCAAGACTGAAACAGGAAGAAATTGAGTTCTTAAACAGGCCAATTAATTATGAAGAGACTCAGTCAGTGATAAACAACCTTCCAAATAACAGAACTCCAGGCCCAGATGGTTTTCCTGGGGAATTCTACCAAACATTCAATGAAGAAATAATACCTATTCCCCTAAAGCTATTCCAAAAAATAGAAACAGAAGGAAAGCTACCAAACTCATTCTATGAGGCCAATATTACCTTGATCCCCAAACCAGGCAAAGACCCCATCAAAAAGGAGAATTACAGACCAACTTCCCTAATGAATATGGACACCAAAATCCTCAACAAGATCCTGGCTAATAGAATCCAACGGTACATTCAAAGGATTATCCATCATGACCAAGTGGGATTCATACCTGGGATGCAAGCGTGGTTCAACATTCACAAATCGATCAGCGTGATACATCATATCAACAAGAAAAGACTCAGGAACCAAATGATCCTCTCAATTGATGCAGAAAAAGCATTTAACAAAATACAGCATCCTTTCCTGATTAAAACCCTTCAGAGTGTAGGGATAGAGGGTACATTCCTCAATCTCATAAAAACCATCTATGAAAAGCCTACAGCAAATATTATTCTCAATGGGGAAAGGCTGGAAGCCTTTCCCTTAAGATCAGGAATACGACAAGGATGCCCACTCTCGCCACTACTATTCAACATAGTAATAAAAGTCCTTGCAACAGCAATTAGGCAACAAAAAGGTATAAAAGGTATCCAAATAGGNGCAAAGAAGAGGTCAAAATGTCTCTTTCGCAGATGACATGATACTCTATATGGAAAACCCAAAAGAATCCACTCCCAAACTATTAGAAGTTATAGAGCATTCAGTAATGTGGCGGGATACAAAATCAATGCTCAGAAATCAGTTGCATTTCTATACATGAATAACGAGACTGAAGAAAGACAAAATAAGGGAATCCATCCCATTTACAATAGCACCAAAAACCATACGTTACCTTGGAATTAACTTAACCAGA
>NW_023221137.1:0-1742 GCF_002007445.2 Ailuropoda melanoleuca | reverse complement strand
GGAAGGTTTTACCTTCAGAGAGTAAGAGCCCCAGCTTCTTTCTGTGTGCCCCATCCCAGCGTTCAGGGTGCAGCGCCCCATGTGGACCCCCTCTCAGGTGCTGAGTCTGGAGGTGTTGTTGTGGGTTAGTGGCCCTTCTGGGGCTTTCTTGCCACACCGGCCAGCGAGCGAGGGAGGCGCGGGGAAATGCGTTGGGCTCCCCAGGCCCCTGGAAGGGCAGTTCCATACCGTGGCTGGCCCCGGGGCCCCAGTGGTGGGCTTCCACAGCTGCGGACCTTTTCACAGCCGACTGAGGTCGCACTGGCCTTGCAGGCCATGTGTGTCTGGGGGGCACCCTGCCGTGGATGGGGGCAGCCAGAGGCTCCGAGGAGTGCTCGCTGAGTGAATGGGGGCAGGGAGTGACCGTGCCTTTCCTGTCTGTGCAGGCCGAGCTGGAGCAGCCGACCTTGTCATCCCAAGTTGTCCGGATCCACCATGCTCCTGGGTCGCCCGCCCTCCCCATCCCTGGGCCTCCCTCTCCCACTCAATAAACATGTTCTGCAGTCTAGAATATAGACTCTTTGCAGAGGCTCTTGGGGACGGCACCGTGAGCCCTGTCATGATCCAGGGCTCCTGGGGAAACCGAGGCAGGGAAGTGGGCATGCAGGAGACACTGACGGCTGGGCACCTCCTGGCCTGCGGGGACAGGAGGCACACGCGCCAAAGGACCGGGTGTGGGCTGGGGCAGGAAGGTAGTGGGGGTGCTGCTTCGTTGCTCATGGGTGCCCTGCAGCCTTTGCAGGGCTGGAGCCGGAGGCAATCAGCCAGATCAGATGAGGGGCATCTGTCCTCGTCCTGCTCCTGGTCACCCAGAGACAGTGTTCCCCACGCTTCCCGTCCTCCCTCTCCTGCCCGGCCAAGCACATCCCTGGGCAGCGGGGGGCTTCCCTCATCAGCCCGGGCTGGGACAGCCTGGGGCTCAGATCAGCCAGTCCTCAGCCTCCTTGGGGGGGCCCCGCTGCTCCTGCCGTGTGGTGGCCGCCTCGGTCTCCGGCGGGCTGGCCAGCTCCGGGCCTCCCTGTCCTGGCTTAACCTTTCCACACCTGCCTGACCCTCAACTGACAGCCTTTGTGGGAGGGCAGTGCAGCAGCCAGGATCCGAGGTGGCCAGTCCCCCTGGTGGGTGGGAGCTCCCCTTTAGCCGCCCCGGCCTGGAGCCATTCCCGCGTGGGCTCCTCCGGCCCTGAAGGTGGGGAGGTCGCCTCTGACCGGTCAAGAACCAGGGATGCTGATCCAGGCAGGAGTTGCTCTGGGCACCCTCGGACCCCTCCAGGCCACGTGGCCCCTGTCCCCCTGTTTTGTGGCCATTACAGATGGGAAACCAAGGCACACAGCTTGCCCTGAGCCACAGAGCTGGCCGGGCCAGGGCTGCTGTCCCCAAAGCCTGGCTCCACTTGCCATGCTCTTCCTCTGGGACAAAATCTACTGTTGGGGGGCCNCTGTACTGTTGGGGAGGCCCAGCTGGGGAAGAGCCGGCTCTGGCGTCCCACCACCCTGGCTCGCGTCCTGGCTGTGTTCGTCAGCTGGGTGGGTCAGCAAGACAGGGCCTCTCTCAGGCCGGCCTTCTGGGCGGTGGGTCATACCTGGCTGTGCGTGAAGCCTGAGTGAGTCCAGGGGAGGACGGGCACGGGGTCTGGCCTGGGGGCTGGACTGGGTATTGTCATCATGGAGGAGGACACGGGCCACAGGAAGGTGGCTCCCCGG
>NW_023221136.1:0-3558 GCF_002007445.2 Ailuropoda melanoleuca | reverse complement strand
GGGGGAAAAGTAAGTGCAAAGGCCCTGAGGCAAGAAAGAGGAACAGCAAAGGAGACACAGTGGCTGGGATGGAGTGAGCAGAGCAAAGAATGGTACGAGATGAGACCAGAGAAGCAGGAGGGGCTGGCAGGCCATGGCAAGGAGTTCAGATTCTATCCAGGGATGCCAGGAAGCCACTGGAGAGTTTTGACAGGGAAATGACATGATCCGATTTACTTCTGAAAAGGTCACTCTGCCTGATTCTGTGGGAGACTGAGAGCAGCGGGGCCAGAGCAGAAACAGGGAGACTGGCTGTGCGATGGGGGACATGTGGACAAGGGTAGGGAGATGTGGTGGCTTTGAGGGTACTCTGACGGAGCAGGTGTCAAGCCCCGCAAGCAGGGAGACACCAGGGAAGAAGCAGGAGCCATAGCAATGCCGACATGCCGGGCCTGCATAACCAGGGAGATGTCCTGTCTGCAAGATGGCAAAGATGATACAGCTTTGCCTTTTTTTTTTCTTTGTAAGAAAAAAATATCAAGCCTTGTATTTAGCAATGTTGGGTCTGGGATGCCCATTAAACTTCAAAGTGTGGATGCTGAGCGGGCAGTGGGTATGTGGGTTGGGGCTCAGGAGAAAGGTCCGAGGGCATCACTGAAGGGATGACCAGCAGGTCCTCCACCTCTTGGCCCCAGCTCCAGACACGCAGCCAGGCGTCGCCTCCTCCAGGCTCTGGCCTCTGCCCTGCGGCTCCTCCTGCCTGGAATGCGCTGTCTGCACTTCTGCACGGTAGCCTCCTACTCGTCTGTTAAGACTTGCTCAAAAGTCACCTCTTGTCTAAAGGCCCCTCCTGACTGCCCAGGAGAGAGCCCCTCAGCCCTCCCTTCTCCTGCGGTGCCCCGTCGCATGCCTCGATGGCCTTGGGTCACCCCTATTTGCACATTTCCTCCTTGTGAGCTCCTTGAGGGCAGTGACCGTGAGACTATCCCTCTCTGCACCCCACCTCCTAACATAAGGCCCAGGCATGGAAAACATTTGCTACGCGAACGCAGTTCTCTCTGGCAAGGGGCGCCCAAGAAGCCACACGCATGCGCAGTGATGCCCACTGCGGCCCGGTCTTCTAGGGGAAAGGGGGACAAAGCAGGCGCTGCCCCAGCGGCACCAGCACAGTTCAGTGGGGTAGAATGGTGCCTGCCTTCCAGCAGTTTCTTAACGGTACAAAAGAGCCTCAAGAAATCGAAGAGCTGAGCATCTCAGGGTGTTGCGAGGTGTAAAGAACACTGCACCTGAGAAGCGGGTCTTGGGTCTCACTGCAGAAACCCCCAGCGAGTCCAACGGAGCCCTCAGAAGTCAGACAGAGGGAAGGAAACCGCCCTTGTTTGCAGGCCTCCCGTACTCATGAGAGGGAGCCTCAAAGCAGGTCCGACTCGTGCTCTTTTACTGACATAAACAGTGACTATCAGAGGTTAGGTGATTTGCCCAAGGTCACACGGCTGGAAAGTACCCGAGTCAGGATTCACAGTCAGATGTTCCCGAAACCACAGCCTGCGTTCCTTCCAGCACACTCCACAGCCTCTCCCAACACACCAGCTCACACAGCAGTCAGGAGCCTCAGGGACCCACGGAGCCCCAGAGTGTGCCGAGGAAATGGAACTCCGGAGAGGGCTGTGATGTGTCCGCTGTTGCTGGGGAGTCACCACAGAACAGAAGCTGGAATCCAAGCCCCCAACTCCCGGGCTGGGCTCTGGGGCACTGCACCTGCACTCTGCCAGATATCTCTTACAGGGCAGACACAAAGCCAAACACAAAGCTTTAACAGTCTAACCTATCTGCTTCCAAGTGCCCTAGACACAGGGGCAAGGGGAATGATGACTGCTGCGTGATTCTGGGACCTCTCTCATAGGTGGGGCGCTGTCACCACCCCGGGAGGGTTACAGGACCAGCGGCGTGAAATGAACTGACCGGAGTGGGTAGCAGCTCTCTCATTCCTTTGGACGAATGTGCGCTGCCCACTTACTGTGTGCCAGACGCTGAACAAGGCGGCGGAGGCCAGGGGAAAGAAGCCCAGGGAGGAACTGTGGCTCCACGACTTGTGCAATAATCGGTATATTAGCCTCTCTAAGCCTCCGTTTCTTCATCTCTAAAGAAGAGTCCCTGTTTGACAAAGTTGTTTTGGCCGCTCAACGGGATGACACATGCCCCTGGTATATGGGACCGACACAGCGAGCATCAAATGGCTGGTAGTTTGTTCACTGCCGAGAAAGCAAAAGAGCTTACTCATACTGTAGAAAAAAAAGGGATGGAAAGAAGGTAGCTACACCAGCACTCTTGTAAAAATTTAGCAGAGTAAAGGAGCATTGATCCTCTGAGAATTTACCAAAGCATAAAGACATTCTTCGAGAAATTCTGAGTGGCTGAGTATCTTAAGGCAGGGTGGGGAGAAGGTGAGGCAGAGTGAGAGGAAAAAGGAAAAGAGGATGAATTTGAATATATCAGTGTATTGGTAAGAGTCAGTGAAGTTAAGATATATAGTACAAAACAATGTAACTTGATTGCTAATGAATGGAGTTGGCTATTCGTTAGCTATAGCCTTACCGTCTCCATCAAGCTCCTATTCAACCTTCAACACCCTACTTGCTTGACGACTTCTACCTCAATCCAGGTTGGTTAAACTCCGCTCTATCAATTGATTCTTACCAATGTACACATCACATCGTCTCTGTGTATTGGGTTCCCCTACCTAACAGTGAGTTCCTGAGAGTACACACTGTGTATGAGTCATCTTGGTGGCCCTCCTCTGGCTGGAGGGTCCCCAGACAGCAGCCAGCAGTTTGGAGCATCCCCAGAGGAGAACCTTCTCTCTATAGCAGGAAAGTGAGCCAGGACTCACATTTATAAGTATCCATTCTGTGCTGAACATTTGAGAGGGGCCTTTTAAATCTTAATTCATGTATTCCTCAAAATATCCCATGAGAGAATTATTATCCCCATTTTGTAGAAGGGGACACTGAGGCTCAGGGAGGTGAGGTCAACAGCCAAAGCTTCATAATGCTAGCAATAGTGATGAGACCAGGATTTGATCCTGGGTTGATCGGACTCCAGATCCCTGTTTTCACTAGACCAGCCCCCCTGCCTGGGTAAGCTGAGGGCATCCTGGAAGGATGGAATGTTCTGGGCATCAAATGTCCCTGCAGGCTCCTCAGTGAGGCGAGTGCTAAGGAGCTTTGGCCAACTCACGGTAATCTGTTAGCAGAAGCCAGACACCGGATCAGAGAGTCAGAGAGGAGGCCTCTGGAGAAGACCGAAATCAAAGTTTCACACGCAGTTAGCGCGCGGTAAGTCGACCATCTCCCCAGACCCATCCTGTCTAAGGAGAAGAAGATATATTCTGGGTCAGCAGCTCTCAACTACGTGTGATCAGCTAAGTCCCCTGGTTGAGAATTTACAGAACTTTCCCAATTGCTGGGGAAACATTCAAGAACATGCCCGTGAGTGTTAGCACTGCTAGGAGAAAGCTGTGGACATAAGGGACCCCAGGAAGTCTGGGGATGTCCCTTCCTTTTCCTTTCTCCACCTCCA
>NW_023221135.1:0-684 GCF_002007445.2 Ailuropoda melanoleuca | reverse complement strand
CTTAGCAAACTTCAGTCCTTCTAGTGCTATTTTTCTGAATGGATTTGTTTTTGTTCAGTGGTGTTTAGAGTACACAAACCAAACTGCATGAAATATTGCCCACCTGCAAAAGTTCCCAAGGGCACTAAATGAGGTAACCGTGACATGCAAGAATGATTGTTTCTGGGATACGAGGATGGAACTATTCAAAGGCAACACTTTCTCAATAAACCTGGAATGAGTCATTTGACATATCTCAAAAGGCAAACTGAACAACTTAAAAAAGGCTTATTTGGTAACAGGGAAAAAAAGGTATACGAGCTATACATTAGCTTACTTAGAATGGCCCCACATTTGCCATCCCTAAATATTATCTTTTCCTATGAGTCTTTTCCTTTCTTCTTCTTTCCTATCACTTGTTAGGAATGTCACAAAGCAAATCCTGGCTCCTAAAAGCATGTGACAGCTCCTCCAGGTTCACTGTACTTTCTCCTTCCTTGAAATCTGTATGGAAATTATCTAGAAATTTAATTATACATTACTTGATAGTGATTTCACATTATTTATTACCATATTTTCTGTGTGAAGTACATAATAGAAAACTATTTGTATGTGCCATTAAATAAAAAAAATCATTGTCTATTTCTCAGCTTAAACATAATTATTACCACTAATTTTGAAATCCTGTGTGAAATGCTTTTTTTT
>NW_023221134.1:0-684 GCF_002007445.2 Ailuropoda melanoleuca | reverse complement strand
TTAAGTGACTGACTCTTGATTTTGGTTCAGGTCATGATCTCAGGGTCCTGGGATCGAGCCCTGTGTTGAGCTCCACACTCAGTGGGGAGTCTCCTTGAGACTGTGTCTCTCCCTCTACCTCTGCTCACTTTCTCTCTCTCTCTCAAATAAATAAAAAAAATCTTTCAAAAGTTAGTTTAGGTTGTAAAGGACCTTACTGTCATAGAAACAGTACAGCCATGCACAAAGCAGTGATCCTTTAGTGAAAGACCAGCATGTCAGGTCTTGGGCAGCTTTCTCTGCCTGTTCTTTTTGGTTCTCTTTTTAGGGTCATCTCCCCAGGTTGTTTATACCCCATACAGTATGAGGACTTAAAACGTATTTTCACAAGGTTTGGAGGGGATATATATAGATAGGTATGTACAGACAGGTATATGGGGTCATTTATGTATGGCCATTTTATATACACAAATATATATATGTTCTCTGCCTTCTTTGGAAGTTGAAATGTGGATGTTACTTATTTGAAGCACAGACTGTCTAGATCTCAAGATTTGGCTATTGAAAAAGGATCAGATGAAAACACAATTGATGTAAGTGCACTTCTACAAGCTGTAGGTTTGACCAAATAACAACAAACTTAGTTATGATAATGACATTAAAGTAACAGTAATTTATAATTGATAAACAAGAAAAGGGGCATAT
>NW_023221133.1:0-684 GCF_002007445.2 Ailuropoda melanoleuca | reverse complement strand
TGGGTTGCTGACAGCACATGATACAACATGCTCAGAATAAACAAATGACACACTTTCTAAGTATCCTTCTTCAGAAGAAAGTTATAAATTTTTCTATTTCATGGAAACGGACATGATTTGTTCATTAGATAGTTCTAGAAGGAAAATGGTTTTCTTTTAAATATTAAAATTATTTTGTAATATCTCTATTTAAATGAAACTCACATAATAGCAGTTTATCAATGAGACATCCTCTTCAGAAAAAAAATATTACTTGGAATACAGATATGAACTGCCCATATTTTTGTAACAATAATTTACTTTTAAACCACTTCAAATTCATTCCAATTTGTCCGCTTAGGGTACATGACATACAGAAAGGCAGAGTTCCTGTGTGTGTGTGTGTGTTTCTCCCTTTTGATTTACTCTGCTAAGCCAATATAATAACAATAATAACTAGTCTAAGAAACCCTGAGGGATATAAGAATGTACTTGATCAGTGAGTCTTGGCATCATCTTCCCACTTGATAAATAGAGAATGTTTTTACTTCCTAGGAGTCCAGCTACCTCCCCCTTTTCCTTCAAATTTTGCTCATAATAACTCTGGAGATAAGAAAACTCTTTCCTTTCTTCTGATACTGTATGGCAAGTTTGGATATTCTGAAAAAGAATACACATATAAATACACAGTAATTACAACCTTGA
>NW_023221132.1:0-684 GCF_002007445.2 Ailuropoda melanoleuca | reverse complement strand
CTATCAGTTCATTGCCTGGGCGGCTGCTGTTACTGCTGCTTTTTTCAACATTTACTTATTAATGTGAGAGAGAGAAAGAGTGAGCGAGTGCAGGGGGAGGGGCAGAGGGAGAGAATCTCAAGCAGACTCCCCACTGAGCATGGAGCCTGACTTGAGGCTTGATCTCATGACCCTGAGATCATGACCTCAGCCAAAATCAAGAGTCAGACGCTTAACTGACTGTGCCCCCGGGGGGTCTGGATCATCTGGGCTTCTGATCAAGCAGGGGGGTCCTCCTCCTCCTAGGGACTGAATCACTTGATGCTCACAGAACAAAAAATGTACGCACACTTGTGAGCCGCCTGAGAATGAGAACTACAGTCGATGTCGGAGTGTGCTGAGATGTTAGGGGGACCCTGCATTTCAGCTCAGATCCGTCATGTCCCAACAGAGTTGTTTTCAAGTTTGTAGATGTTCATCATTTCACTCTCTTGACATCTCACTGCTTGTTTAGGTGGAGAGATTGAAATTACTGTATGTTTTAAACCTGTCCACGATTCTTGTAAAAATGTTTTCTCCCAAGGGGAATTTTAAAATTTATTGGCTAAAGTGGTATTTGGGTGTTATCAGTGATCTATCAAATCCTAACATCAGGATCGTCTCCAACAAGTCTCCCTTCGTTATTTGGGAGAGAAATTTCCATTT
>NW_023221131.1:0-684 GCF_002007445.2 Ailuropoda melanoleuca | reverse complement strand
CTTCTCTTTCAATGATGTCCTAGCTTTTGCTTGTCTCTTGAACCTCGGTGATTATCTAAACTGCATGATTTATTCTTGATATGCCCCTCATGGTTGAGGAAGGTTGAACACCTGTCAGTGACTAAGGGGAGGAATCTCACTTAGCATATAGTTTCAGGTAGACTAGAAGCCAGAACCTGAGGCAGCAGCTTTTAAAGTATGCAAATATATACAATTTTATGGGCCACAATTGTAATTCCTGTTGGCCTCCAGACCAAGAGATCTGGAGGTGTCCGTGGGTGACACTTCCAAAAATTGGAGCTCCAGATAAGTGTACAAGCTCTTTTCTGAGAGGTCTCCTCAAGCTGTAGCAAGGTCAAGGGGGCACACAAGGATGATGTCTCTCTGAGTATGTTCCCTGGGAGTGCCTCCTTAGCCTCTAGGTATGGAAAATGTGAAGCCTGTCCCTCTGGAGGCAGCTCCAAGCTTAGTAAGTACACATTTCTCACAGGAAGACTGAAATATATTTCAATCTTCTGTCCATGCAGTGCCCTGGGGGTGATGGCCTGCCAATAATAGTCTTTCTTATTGTTATAGTCTCATGGAGTTCCGCAATACTAGCCCCCTTGGCCACCAAGGCCAGGTGATCAAAGAGTATTCCCTGAGTGGACTGCCTGCACCTGTTGGCTTTAACAAGGCAGCCAG
>NW_023221129.1:0-684 GCF_002007445.2 Ailuropoda melanoleuca | reverse complement strand
GTGCTATGGCTTAACAGTGTCTCAGATTCTATCTTCCTTCCACTGTTTGAATTTTCATCTTCCATCTTCATACATGTTGGGTCACTTCTTACAAGGAAGACAGACTTCAACATTTTAGAATATTCTTGAATGACATAGTTTTAAAAATCCTTAGATTATTCAAATCTCCAATAAATTCTTTTTATATACAATAATGTGGGGGCTGTAAGTATTAAGCAATAGAAACCTCTTGAATCCATGACGACTATCTATTAATAGTCAAAGGTGTATTTATATCACATCTACAAAAGAAAATAAGTAATAATACATTTTTATTGTGTCTTTCTTTCCAAAATGTACTTTAACAAAAATCCTGAGACAGCCTCTCATGATAGAAAGCCTGAATATAATGACAGAGTCAACCCAGGCAAGTACCCTACATTTATTCAAACTATAAAATTGCTAGTATCTAGAAAACTTGTGCTGAATCAACTTTATTTAAATGGAATATTGCAGCACATTCACAATAGAAGCTCAAACCTTTTCCTCTGCATGATAATATGTCTTTATGTTTTTCAGAAAGAAAATTCTCAGAACATTAAAGAAAGTAGAAATTCTTATTATTCAAGAAGCTGGGTAAAAGAAATGTGATGACTCTGACTTCAATAAAAGGCAAGTTTTATTCCAAACAGTGGATTCGTTTTT
>NW_023221128.1:0-684 GCF_002007445.2 Ailuropoda melanoleuca | reverse complement strand
TAATTGCCATTCCTTTTTGCAACTTTTCTACAAATGGTATGAAACTGAACTCTCAATATTCTCTCCTCTTCTCTAGCTACTGAAACATGACTAAAGCCTTGAAAGTAGTGCTCCTGTCTAAACATATGTTTATGTTAATGAGAGAAGGTCACTTATTTTATGTAGAGGGAAATTCTTTATTTTTTCTGACACATGATAAGAAGCAGGATGAGGCTGCAAGATTTCAGACATAAGGGAATGTGAAGATCTGAAGGTGCAGAGTTTATTTCCTTTTTCTAGTATGACGGAAAAATTTCTAAAAAGATACTGAACTGAATTTCAACTTGAATTTTTAGGTTAATTTTAAATTGGATGGAGATGTGGCTCAAAAGTTTTGAGCAGCTCTAAGATATATAGCATTTAAGTTAATATGCAGGAGAATTTTGGGGCGCCTGGCTGGCTCAGTTGGTAGAGCATTCCACACTTGACCTTGGGGCCATAAGTTCAAGTCCCACATTGGGCAAAGAACTTATATTAAAAACAAACAAACAAACAAACAAAAACAAACAAACAAATAAGCAGAAGAGTTTTTTCCCTCCATTAGCTAGTTTTTTAGATACGTTAGTTTGCCAGGGGTCCCAAAACAAAATATCAGAGGCTAGGTGGCTTAAATGACAAAGTTATTTTCTTTCTTTTTTTTTTTTT
>NW_023221127.1:0-684 GCF_002007445.2 Ailuropoda melanoleuca | reverse complement strand
GAAGATTCACCCTTTAACAACTGTATAATTCAGGGGGTTTTAACTTACAAGGTTGTGCAACCATCACACTATCTAATTGCATAACATTTTTATCTTTCATTACTTATTTTTTAAATTAAGTTTATAACCTTAATTCCAATATAGTTAACATTCAGTGTTAAAGTAGTCTCAGGAGTGCAGTGTAGTGATTCCACACTTCCATACCTTAGTGCTCATCACGACAAGTGCACTCTTATCTTTCAACACTTTTTAATTCTGGTTTTCTGTACAGCATCATCCTCTCTGCCATTAGGTGCCTTGGTGTTGACACATTTCTTAAGAGTACTCTGCTCTCCTCTCTGCAATTTTCTCCTAAGCTACTGACACCTCTTCTGCAGGTCTTGATCCCAACGCTTTCCTGATTGTGCTTGATGGTGTCAGACAACGACAACTATGACATGGTTACCCACCCACCTGGCTGCCAGCGGTGGTATAACACATACTACCGGTTTGGAGATGTTAAAAAAGTGTGTCTTAGAAATGATGAGCTCAGTGTTTTCCCAGCTTCAACCCCAGAGTGGCTGCCTCTCCGATGACTCACTCCCTTGGTCAGTTCTTTGGGTGCCATCATTTGCACCATCTTGAACTCCATGCTTTGGACAAAACCGCATTATTCCTCCTATGGTATGTGGTTTTTTTTTTTTT
>NW_023221126.1:0-683 GCF_002007445.2 Ailuropoda melanoleuca | reverse complement strand
AAACAAAAACAGAAACAAAACCCTTCACCTGTTTAAATGATCTCTGGTCCATTACTGGTGAAGTGTGCCACTCAGTAGAGTTGGTCTGTTCTGGTATTTACTAGATCAGTCTCACAGGTCTTCAGCAACCTTTTACTCCAAGGCAAGATGATTGATTTCTTCTCTGAACTCTTACAGCATGTTGTTCAGATTTACATTACTTGCTTATCATACTATACTGTGACAATTTCTTGCGATGCCAGCCTTCTTCATTGGACTTTGAGGTCCCAAAGGCAGGAAGCTCCATGTTCCTGGGTCTGCATCTCTGGGCCAAGCACAGTCTATATGTGGCAGTTATCAGCTTAACTTATTATGACAGATATTAGCGGGGGACATGTGAAACCAACTCAAACTCCTGCTGGCCTTCAGCTTCACTCTCTTCTCTCTGATAAGTCTGCCCTGAGTTGCAATTGCCCTCGACTTTCCCTGTTTCAACAACCCACCTGGTGGAAGCACTAGGACTCAAAGCATCACTAAGAAGGGGCCAGAGAGAAAAGACAGGAGAAAGCCACAGTGGTTCCCCAAGGGGCTAACCAGTCCATAAGACAATGAAAGTTGCTGGCTTTACCACTCTTTTCCTTTGCTGACCCACCTCTCCAGGCAGTGACACCAGCATCTCTGTGATTGCCGCCACTCTTTTTTTT
>NW_023221125.1:0-3401 GCF_002007445.2 Ailuropoda melanoleuca | reverse complement strand
GGAGGTCGAGGAGGAGCTGGTGGAGCTGACCCGGCTCTGGCCCGACAGCACAGCTGAGTGGCCACCAAAGCCCTGGCGGCGGCCCCCGCTAGAAGATCTGCAAAATTGTGGGCTGTGGCTGGCCTGGCGGGTCATGGCGGACAGCAAGGTATTCCAAAGGAAGGACGGATGGAAAGGCTAGAGGAAACTCAGACACCTTCTGAGGTCCTGGGCTGGGGATGGCCCTTATATGGGGCCGGGGAGCTTGGCTGGCTTATGGTGCCAGCCAAATAATTGAGGTATTATCAGCTTTGGTTTGCCTGGCAGCAAGAGGCTGGGTCCAAAATTTGTAACACACCTTGGTAATCACCCCAAATTTCCAGATTGTTTTGTTTTCCCAGGGTTCCTCACCTGAAATAAGCTCAAGTTGGGAGAGGGGCCATCCTCAGGGCTGGACACAGCCCCTAATCCCCAAGAGACTTACAGTACCACCACCACCACCACCACCCCCGCCAGGAGTGACAGGTCAGCATTTCTCTATCTGTCCTGTGTCCCCACAGCCACTCTGCCAGCCCAGCCAGAATACAGGGATGGGTGCAAAGCCCCAGTGAGGAAGCAGGGGGGAGGGGAGCAGGAAGAAGGAAAGAGCCAGGAGGAGAAAGACTGAGGAGGTGGGGGGAGATGCAGAAGTTAGGGAGGGGGCAGCAGGTGCCTCTGGGGCTCTTGCCGACCAGGGAGGAGAAAGTTCAAGTGTGAAACACACATGGGACAAGTTCTCAGCCACGAGGGCTTTGGAGGGAGAGCTGGAGTGGGGTAGGAGAGAAGGGTCAGGCTGAGAAGGTAGGCATGTGCAGTGGACTAAGAGGAAGTACAGACCATGGCCAAGGCCCACGAGAAGGAGAGGCAGGTGGAGAGGGGGGCCCACAGGGAGAGGAAAGATGCACGAAGCCCAGTACAGCCAGGAGGAGGGGTCTAGACCACCTGGTCCAGGACCAAGAGACCACCAGCCTTTCCTCTTCCAGGCTCACATTAGGAAACGAATGCAAGATTCCCAAGGCGGCCTCCTCTCCTTGGCTCACCTGAGAGCCACTACCTTCCCCATCTTCCTGGGTTCCTCCCCAGGAAAATTTAAGAAGAATGAGAACGAAAAAATCACCTCCATTCTGCAGCTGGGCAGTGGCCCCTGAGCTTGACTCAGACTATTTGCAAGTGAAGGCTCTTTCCCATCTCAAGTTTTTGGACATGTCTCTTTATTGGTCATCGTGACATATACTACAGGGCTAGTCATATCCAACACATCGTGATCGAGGAGACTGGTTTAGACCAGTGACCCGCCAAACCTTAGAGCGGTTCCAAAACCCTTCCAACACGCCAAGTCACAAAGACCCTCAGGGAAGGCAGGCTAAGAAAGTTTGGGCAAGTGGAGTTTCTGCCGGATCCAGCTCTCCCACCCTCAGAACTCTGGGTCCTCAGACTACCAGCCTTTCCACCTACAGAGACAAGCAAAACACAGCACGCATAGTGTGCATTCCCCCTGACGCACAGGTACGGACATGCACACTCACAAAACCCACGTGCTATCATCTCAGTGCCCTGCCCCGTGCTCTCTTTCCTTTTATGTCACAGACAGGGGCTGCCCTCCTTGCCCCCTTCAAAACCAAGGTGCCTGCCCCATTCCTCCAAGGCCTTGATTCTTGCTCAAAGCATCTCGCCAATCTGAGAAACCAAGACATGGCAACTGGGTCTGAATAGGGTCACTGACTGAGAATTCACAACCCAGGTGCTGTCTTGACGCAGGCAACACCTGAGCCTTCTCCTTGTGCCCAGCTTCCCCCTCCGCACAACCGGGGCTTCAGACTCGAGCAGGGACTCATGTTAGACCTACCGAAGCCCAGGGTTCAAAGGAGGTATGAGCATGGGAGAAAGGAACCCCAGTGTCCTAGCCTCGTTTCCTCCACAGCCTCAGCCTGCTGACATCTGTGATGCCGAGGACAGAGTCAGCCTGGGGAAAGCGGACAGAGGGTGGGTTGGTGGCCGGGGGCTGTGGGAAGGGGACTTTATAACAACACATAAAGCCACTCTCTTCGCAGGCCTATGAGGCTGGTCCTGACTCCAAAATCCAAACCGTGCTTTTCCAATGTGGCCCATGCCTTCCTCAAAAAAGACCCCGGAGCAAATGAGGAAATGTCCCACCCTGTCTTCCTGCCCCTGCTTACCATTTTCTCCGATCCTTGCTGGTAAGGGAAACACTGCAGAACAATTCAGTGGTTTCCACCCCTTGATAGTTGCCAATGACCTGGCCCAGTTTGCATACGCTGAGAAGTCAGTTTGCATTTTAAACATCAGGAACAAATTCCAAAGAAATCAGGGTGGGAGTTTGAGGCTCTAAGGAGGGCCCATCCCAAATCCCTTCTCCCTGGCAGAGCCCACTGCTAATCCCCACATCTGCAGACTGTAAAGCCCAGCCGCTCTTCTCTGCGGCCGCCTCTTAGGGAGAGGAACGGAGTGTGCTGCTAGCAGAGTTAGCCCAGTTGGGCCTTTCCAGCGGGGAGGCACAGGGGCTCCCAGAGAGCCGTGGGGCCCTGCAGCCCCTCCTCTCCATGGCCATGGCTATTATGCTTTCTAGACTGCTATCTTGACCAAGGCCCCTCTGTTCTAGGGAAGCCGGGTCCTCCCTGGGGGAATTAGGGAGACAGAGAAGAAAGCACTCCTGAGTGCAGGGAGCCCCATCTTCTCTGGGGAAACAGGGCGGTCAGATGCAGGGACTCAGGGTTAAGGACCAGCTTAGCAACACATCGCACAGCAGACGGCAGGGCAGATGACGTAGGCCAGGGCCAGCAGGGGGTGAGCGGGGTGAGTGGGGCTGGGGAGGAGTTGAGGAGGGAGAAGCGTGCAGGGCTGCGTCAGGATGGGGGGCACTGGGGCAGGAGGCCGTGGGTCGGAGAGTAAGGAACTGAGCTCTGGTGTCCGGGACAAACTGCACTCCGTGGTCTACGATCAGAGAGAACGTGGCTCCGTAAGGAACTGTTGTCTCATACCAGGTGAGCTCTGAGTCAAGTCTCACTGAGGGACCAGCCTCGCTGCCTCTAGAACTCGGCAGCTGCAGACCTGAGGGACAGGGCCCCTGATGGGCGGGTGGCCTCCTCAAAGGGCCCAGACCCTGCCACCAGAGGAGGCCGTCAGGGCAGTGCCATGGAAAGCAGCCTCGGGGCGCCTGGGGGGCTCGGTCGGTTAAGGGTCTGCCTTTGGCTCAGGTCATGATAACAGGGTCCTGGGATGGAGCCCCTGCATCGGGCTCTCTGCTCAGCGGGAAGTCTGCTTCTCCCTCTCCTCCCCTCTCGTGTCCTCTCTCGCTATCTTTCTCACTGTCTCTGTCTCTCTCCTTCTCAAATAAATAAAATCTCAAAAGAAAAAAAAAAAAA
>NW_023221124.1:0-932 GCF_002007445.2 Ailuropoda melanoleuca | reverse complement strand
TTACTGTGGTTTTGACTTGCATTTCCCCAGTGATTAGTAATGTTTAGCATCTTCTCCTATATTTGTTGGCCCCTCGTATATTTTCTTTGAAAAAATATCTATTTGGGTCCTCTATTCATTTCTTCAATCAAATTATTTTCTTTACTGGCGTTGAATTGATTTTATTAAACTTCTGTAATTTTTTGGTTTTTCTATTTTGTTGATTTCCACACTGATTTTTTTTAAAGGTTTTATTTATTTGAGAGACAGAAAGAGCATGAGCAGGGTAAAGGGGGCAGAGGGAGAAGCAGATTCCCCACCGAATAGGGAGCCTGATGNAAGGTTTTATTTATTTGAGAGAGAGAAAGAGCATGAGCAGGGTAAAGGGGGCAGAGGGAGAAGCAGATTCCCCACCGAATAGGGAGCCTGATGCAGGAGTCCATCCCGGGACTCTGGGATCATGACCTGAGTGGAAGCAGACACTTGAATGACTAAGCCACCCAGGGGCCCTCCACACTGTTATTTNACACTTGAATGACTAAGCCACCCAGGGGCCCTCCACACTGATATTTTTAGCTTACTTTACTCTGCATATTTTGTTTTTGTTTTTTTAAAGATTTATTTATTTGAGAGAGAGAGCATGAGCAGAGGAGGGGCAAAGTGAGAGGGAGAGGGAGGAAATCTCATCAGACTCTCCACTGAGCACAGTGCCCAACGTAGGGCTTGATCCCATGACCCTGAAATCATGATCTGAGCAGAAATCAAGAGTCGGACCCTTAACTGACTGAGGCACTCAGCTGCCCCTATAATTGTTGATTTTTCTATTTCTCCCTGAAATTCTATCAGTTTTATCTTGAGGTATTTTGAAACTACATTATTAAACACATACACATTTAGCAGTTTGTGTCTGCTTGGTAAATTGACCCTTTTATCATTATAATTGACTCTCTGTA
>NW_023221123.1:0-683 GCF_002007445.2 Ailuropoda melanoleuca | reverse complement strand
TGTGGTTTCCAAGGGTTCTGCAGGTGCGTTCTTTAATATCAAACACTATACGCATACACCCACTTAACCAAACCTGTCACAAAGCTGCCCTGAGCCGCAAGGTTGGGAGGGTGGGACTGGCTGTGTGGAGACTGAATTAGTGGGATCCAGTGTCCTTTGTGGGGAGGCTGAAGGGGAGTGGTGGCCTCTCTGACACCCTCCTTCCTGCCCCATTATGCCAGAAAGCTGCGCAATTAATCTTTGTCCACCTGCAAATCCTGGCAAAAGTCAGACACGCCAGCAGTGTCTGAGATTTCGCTGCTGCTTTTGTTCATTGGAATAATTGCCTGAGCCGGGGGCTGGGCGGCGGTGGGGAGAGCCAGGGCTCACCATTTGGCACAAGCCAGACAAACTGTGCAGCGCGTCCAGTTACCCGGTGCCTGGCTTGCATTGCCTGACGGGATCCCGTTTGGGCAGCTCCCCAAGGTCTTGCCTTAAAAGTGCATTTGATGATTGCTGGTGGAGGAGAGGCTGGCGCTCTGACTTCTGGAGGTTAGACTTTGCTGCCAGAAACCCGTCCCTGTGCCCAAAATAGCCCCTCTGCACGTCTGAAGCTTCTCAGAACCTGATCAGAGGCTGGGCCATGGGAGCAGGCCCGTAGCCTGCGGTTGGCGGGAGACTTGATCCCTGCTGGATCTGGATTC
>NW_023221122.1:0-683 GCF_002007445.2 Ailuropoda melanoleuca | reverse complement strand
GTTAAGGCAGAGCAGAAGAGAGGAAAGAGGCAAACAGGAAGAGAGATGAAGAGAAAAATCCTGTCAGAGAGACTCAAGCCGCTGAATGTGGAAAACCAAAGTGAGAACACCTTGAGGGAAACAGCAAAGGAGCTTTCAGACTGGATACACCAGCTCGAGTCTGAGAAGTTTGACTTGATGGAGAAACTGAGAACACAGAAATATGAAATCAACGTTCTTTACAACCGCATCAGCCATGCTCAGAAATTCAAAAAAGTGCCAGGGAAAGGACGTGTCGGCGGACGCTGGAAATAAGGAAGTCAAGAGGTGAAGTTGCGGTTGGTCTCGACCAGGAAGCGTCCTAAAGAACCCTCCTCTGACAGTATATCCTCTAGACCCCGGACCGCCCCCTGTCCAGTGCTCCCTCCACAGGGAGAGAATCGGCAATGTAGTTTTTGGTCTGCTTCTGCGGGACGCAGCGTAACAAAAAGTTTCCTCCTTGAATGGACTAGACTACATAAGCCAAATTAGGAGATTCTCTGACTAGCCGGTGCCTCCTGAAGGCTAGCGGCAATGAGCGGAGTCAGTCCAAGTTCCCCGATTTCCCAGGCAGGTGGGTCCACTTTTGGTTCTCGCCCCGCTTCCCGTCACTGTATTGCGTCCCTCCTCGCGGCAATGTCTTGCTTTTCTTCTGCGACTGGCCC
>NW_023221121.1:0-683 GCF_002007445.2 Ailuropoda melanoleuca | reverse complement strand
GGAGTGACTGACTGCTTTTCTGTGAGGATGCACTGAGGAGTGGGGGGGTGGGGCAACAAGCTTTCAGCTCCAGGGCTGGAGATTGGGAGGCTGCCATTTTCATTCCATCCCTTAAAGCTGCATGGAAAGCCTTCAGGGAACAAAAGCCACATGGAACAATCTGGAGCTGCTTACATTTAGCCTGGCCCACAGGCAACGGTGGTAAAATCCTGCCTGGGCAAAAACACCTGACAATCAGCACAACAGGCCCCACCCCCAGAAGATCACCAAGAACATCCAGCTAAGACCAAGTTTGCCAATCACACAGAACTGCAAAACTCCAGCCCTAGGGGAAAAGATTATGTAGAATTCAGGTAACTTTTTTTTCCTCATGATTCTTTAGTCTTCCAATTTTAATTTTTCTCTTTTTCCTTTTCAACCCATTTCTTATTTTATCAACTATTTTTTAAAGTCTTTTTTAATTTTCACTTTTACAGCTATATCCTATCCTTTCATTGTATTTAATTTTATTTTTGTATGTAAGTTTCTCCTTCTTTACAATTTTGGGATGTAGTTTCTCCTGAAAAACATACCAAAATACACCCAGAATCTAATGTATTGCTCTGTTCTGTTTACCTGTCTGTTAATATTTTTTGTTTTTGGTCTCGTAATTTTCATTTTTATGCTTACATTCTATCCTTTCA
>NW_023221120.1:0-683 GCF_002007445.2 Ailuropoda melanoleuca | reverse complement strand
ACACCGCTACTTTCTCTAAATCTGGAAGCCATTCTGGCTTATTTTCTTCAGACTATACCTGCTGCCCACTAACAAGATGCCATAAGCACAAGGGGCTACACCAAGAAAGAAGGGGGGCATATTTGTCATGTGATACACCTGGGAGCCCAAGACTAGGGAACCTGCAATGGCTGGGCCAGCATGCCGTTGAAACACTACAGTTATAAATCCGGTACATTTCTATTGGAAAATGTTATGACTATACCCAGCAATATTTTCATAATTATTGTCCTGGAATCCCACTCAGGTTCCTAGAGAATAATTTAGCAGAAGCAAAAATAAATGAATAAATAAATACATAAATAGCCATGTTTAAAAGCAGAGTATATTGCAGTCTTACTTATAAAATTAACTCAAACATGTTTCAATAGGGGTATATTTTAATTACTTATAGTGCATAAATGCAACTATGTATCCACTTAACATTACGAAGACCATTTTGAAGTACACCAAATGTTTAGAGTAAAATACACAATACAAAAGTGTGCAGTGACTTCAGCCACTGGAAAGCAATTGTGTAGGGGTAGAAGGGTCCTGAGTATCCAATTTCCAATCCTTCTCCATAAGCTAACTTCATCTTTTCTGCTTAAAAATTTTAACTAGTTACCTAGTTAGCTTTAAAAAGCAACAACAAACAACAAAAA
>NW_023221119.1:0-683 GCF_002007445.2 Ailuropoda melanoleuca | reverse complement strand
CATCAAGAAACTGAAAAATAAACAACTGCTTGATTCAGAGGCTCAAAAGATGTCACCTGGACACAATATCTCTCCATAACTCTATACTTGTCAATGTTCACTTGAGTCTCAGCTTCTGCATGATTACAAGTTATCAACACAGGTCCAGGGTTATGTCATCTCAGACTCATGACCTCTAGATGGTTGAATAAAACAAACTTTTTTTGAGGAAATTGACAAGCCTATTCTAATATTTATACAGAAAGTAAAAGGATTTAGAAAAAAAAATGTTGAAAAGAAGAACAGAGTTAAATAGCTTAACTAGGATAACAGTAATCAAGAAAGTGTGATATGGGATAAAGGATAGACCTGGAGGTCAGTGTAATAAAATGTAAAGTCTAGAACTAGACCTACATTTATAAGGTCAAGTTGCCAAAGTAATTCAATGGAGGAGAGAATAGTCTTTTAACAGATGGAGTTGGAGGAGTAATTCAAGGGAGGAGAGAATAGTCTTTTAACAGATGGAATTGGAACAACTGAATATATGGAAAAAAATGAACCTTAAATTTTACCTCATAATATATACAAAAATTACCTTAAAACATATCTTATTCTAAATGTAAAAACTGAAACAATATAATGTTCGAAAAAAAATTAGAGAAAAATCTCTACATTGAGGAAATAACTCCATCAAATAAAAAAAA
>NW_023221118.1:0-683 GCF_002007445.2 Ailuropoda melanoleuca | reverse complement strand
TTACTAGCCTTTGGCTTTTTTCCTTCAAAATATCCTGGTTAGGGTGACAGGTATTAACCTATTAACCAAAATGAAGAGGTGTTACAGAATTCCTCAACCCTGGTATCATTTGCATGTTAGGTGTTGTTTTTTTTTTTTTCCTTCTCTTTTTCCCTTTCTTTCCTACAACGCCGCAGTCTAGTAATATTTACATGGGGGGTGGTAATGGCCACCTCTTATTTCTTAGTAAAGCTATGGACATTCAACAGAAAAATAATCATATAAACATAATTATATGAACAAACTACATCACATACTACTTCAGATTCAGGAACCCATGCTTAGAGCACCCCAGACTTTTTTTTAAAAAATCATGCAATTCAAAGAACTGACAGAAACCGTGGGAGTTTGTGGAACAGCATGACGGGCAGCAGCGGAGTTTAAGCAAACTTTTTAATTTTTCCTCAGGAAAGCTGGTTCTGCCTGGTTTCTCGCGGCACAGACAACTGTGCGCCTGGTCTCCCCTTCCCAAGTCGGGCGTCGTTGCTCAGCCTTTGTCCCCCGGCCCCCTCCCCCTGCACTTGGACTCGGGTTTCCGTCCCACTGCCCCGCTTCGGGTCTCCTTCTCTGGCCCCTTTAGGCGTTCCCTCCCGCCTCTCTTCAGGGTGACCTCATCCCTTTGTTTCTCCCCGGCTGCCGCCGCC
>NW_023221117.1:0-683 GCF_002007445.2 Ailuropoda melanoleuca | reverse complement strand
AACTTTAAAAAAAAAAAAAAAAAAAAGAAGTTGAAACCCATAGAATGCCTTACACAACTTAATTGAAAGGGAACTTAGAGAATGTAGATAACTTGCTTTTTAACTAGTCATTATATTGAAAACTTAGTAAACAAAAAAACTAGGTATCATTAATAATTACAGAGGAAAAAAAATGTTTTGGAATGGGTAAGTAATCTTAATTTTCAACATGGTTCTGGGAGGAAAAGTCTTTACATAGCAAAATAGAGAAGTGAATATTATTTTTACCGTATTGGAAGATAGATGGGGCAGATTACATGAGTGAAAACAGGGGGATAAAGAGGGGCTCAGTTCCCCTTATCCTTCATGGAAAGTCGAAACGGAAAAATCACGAAGCAGCAAGACGAGAAAATTACTTAGAGGTTTTATTAACAAAAGAATTAGTCAAGAGGAGCCAAGGCACAGACTTCCAAAAAGGGAAATTAGGAAGGAGGTAATAATGAACTGTTAATTTGCATAAAAAACATTGTAACATTAATTGACCCTAACTTTTGCCCATGTATAACTTGAACAAAAATAGATAAAATTAAAGACAAGGCAGAAACCGGAATGTAGAGAATACGGGGAAAGGAAATGCAGTATGAGTGTGCTGATATCCTTGGTATCAGGGTGGAGGCCTTGAGATGCTGGATGATGGAACAAGA
>NW_023221116.1:0-683 GCF_002007445.2 Ailuropoda melanoleuca | reverse complement strand
TGGACTGGTCAACAGTATTCCCAAGGACTAGTTCCTGTCATTTGTGATCCCCGTGTAAACTTGAGCAATTCATGCTTGATCTTTTTGGATTCAGCACTTTCGGCCATCAAAAGAGCAGCCTATAAAATCTAAAACTCCCTCGGGGTCTAAAATTGTATTTGAAATTAAATTCAGTTTCTGTATTTCATCTTTGTCACATGATAGAATAGTAATGCCTACCTAGGAACACAGTAACTAGTGATACTGTAAGAAATGATGAAAAATTCAGATCCTGATAAATGACAGTGGCATGGGGTAAACAGAACAGCAATAAAGATCTTTCAGTTCCTGCTTTGTTGGAGTGGATAGTACCAGTCAGATGTTATGGAGACAGCATCCATATCTGTGTATGTTAATCTCTTCCCCTTATAAAAGGCTTACAAAGAGAAATGTAAACAAATGTCAGTCTGGTTATTTAGAATGGGGTGGATTCTACCGTAACACATAAAAATCCTATTTGTGTTTATAAAGGACTGCCCTGAAAATGGGAGATTGGATATATTTATTTTTTGACCATAATGAACACAGAAATGGCACAAAGAGATAAGAATAGAGAATTCAAGTTGGGGGTTAAATGAAGTGAAGAAAATTTCACCAACCATATAATTCAAATGAAAAAATATAATGGTTTGGGAGGCATTAAG
>NW_023221115.1:0-683 GCF_002007445.2 Ailuropoda melanoleuca | reverse complement strand
TTAGGCAAGTTGACACATAAATCAAGTTACACAGGGCAAGTAGGAACAACCTGTGGATGAAATGCATGACGTTCACTGCAGAATATTCTGTAACCTTCAGGCCTTGAGGTTTATCTGGAGATTATATAAGTCACCAGAATAGCAAAGAAAATAGCCCTGAAAACTTCACAACTTTACAGTTTCCTCATGGAATTTGCTACCCCTGTTTTCCAAATGAATTGAAAATATGTTGAAAATAATTTCCTGGATCTCCTCTATTTGAGAATCATTAAAAGTCAATTTGCACAATAATGAAATGGTCAAGGTGCATAACCAATGAGGTGGTTTTCATGCCTACATTACTTTTATGCATCATTCTTTCATCTCCAAGGAAACGCATATGTGTGTGTATGATAGTTACTTGTATAGAGATGCCTGTGTAAATAGACTTAAGGTTAATAGCATTAATCTGTTTTTCCTTGGAATGTTATGTTTTGACAGATCACTTTATTGAATTTCATTTTAATTCTCAGAGTATTCTCTGCTAATATTGCCATATGATAATGAACTCTAGAATTGAGAAGCAAAGAATAAATCACAAAAAACAGACATTTCAGTTACTTAGGTAAATTTGCTGTTGGTCCAGAAATGGAAACAAGTAACATTTCCCCAGACAAGAGAAAAAGAAAACTAGTTTCACTGTG
>NW_023221114.1:0-3317 GCF_002007445.2 Ailuropoda melanoleuca | reverse complement strand
TTTTTTTTTTTGGTAGGAGCTGACAAGCTAATTCCAAAATTCATATAGAAAGGTAAAGGGACGTGGACAGTCAAAACAACCAGGAAAAAGAAGAACCAAGTTGGAGGACTTACACTCCCTGATTTTAAGACTTATTACAAAGCTATAGTAATTAAGACAAGAAGGTATTTATGGTTAGATAGACAAACAGATGAATGAAATACAATAGAGAACCTAGAATTGGACCCATCCACATATGACCAATTGATTTTTCTCCAAGGTGCAAAGTGGATCATGGACCTAAAACTTCAAAAACTCTAGAAAAAAATGTAAGAGAAAATCTTTGTGATCTTGGGTTAGATGTGGATTTCTTATATATGACACCAAACAAGACCCCTAAAATAAACATTGAAAAAATGGACTTTATCAAAATTAGGCACTTCTGCTCTTTAAAAGACATTCTTAAAGAAATGAAAAAACAGATTAGGGGAAAAATCTTGCAAATCATATATCTGATAAAGGTTTTGCATCCAAAATATAGAGAGAACTCTCAAAAATCCAGTAATAAGAAAATAACCACGCCAATTAAAAATGAGCATAAGGTTTTAATAAACACTTCACCAAGGGATATATAGATGGAAAATAGACACACAAGATGTCCATGAACATCTCATTAAGGGAAATGTGAATTCAAACATAATGTGATACCACTTCTCACTTGTTAGAATGGCTCAATAAAAAATACTGACAATATCAAGTGCTGATGGGAATGCAAACTGCAAAAACAGTTTGACAGTTTCCCGTAAAGTTAAACATATATTTATCATGTTATTTAGCAATCTCACTCCCGGGTATTCAGCCAAGAGAAATGAAAACTTACATTGACACAAAAACCTGTACATAAATATTTATAGCAGCTCCATTCATAATTACCAAAAACTGAAAACAACCCCAAAGCCCTTTCACAGGTGAATGCATAAACAAGTAGTGGTAAGTTCATACAGTAGGATGCTTCTCAGTAATAAAAATAATAATAAGGAATTACTGATACACACAACAACTTGGACGAATCTCAAAGAAATTATGCTGGGTGAATGAAGCTAGCTTTAGAAGGTTACATCCTGTATGATTCCATTTATATGACATTCTCAAAAAGACAACATCATAGTGATAGAGAAAAGATCAGTGGTTGCAAGAGTTAGGATCATGGAGAACAGGTGAAAACAAAAGGTTAGTGTGAGAGAGTTTTTTGGAGTTAACGGCACCATGCTGTATTCTGATTATAGCAGTAGTCACGAGATTCTGTATATACGTCAAAGCTCGTAGCACTGTAAGCCCTACAAAAGGCAGTTTTGCCATTTTTTGATTTTTAAAAATGAACACAGAGCAATTTCAAAGGAAATGGATAGGTAAAAGGGCGGCCCAAGAGGGTCAGATGGAAGAGGAAGAGATAGAAGCAGAATTTTCCTTGGCTCTTGAAGTATCTTGAATATGAGTCCTGGGTCTTGTTCAGTGCCAACCTGCAAAAGTTGTGCCCCTTCCAGCCCTCTGGGTGCTTCTTTGGATCCATATTTCCCTCCATGGTATTGGATTAGGCACTCCATCATGGGTCAGGGTATCAGTGCAAGACTTAAGCATGGGGCTTTCCCAATGACTGGGCTGTCACAAAGTGTCACTCTCACTGCCAACCACCAGCAGTAATATCCCTCTTGCCCAAGCCTCTCCCTCATCCCCTGTACTCTGGATGCCCTCTCAATGGCACAAGCCCAAAACAGGGACAATCACTTGTCTACTCACTTCGCAAATATTTACAAAGTCCCTACCAGGCACAGCCAGGGACCCTGCTGCCAGGCTGAGGCCCACGGCATATTCTGGAGGGCACGGCTGTCAAAGCAGCTGTCCTCACGAGGCCAGCAGTGGTATGTCCTGTCCCAAAGGTCCTAGGCTGTTATCTCATTTCCCATCTTTGTTGATTTTAAATGCTTTCCAACACTTCACCCCTTTCTCAGATGAAGATTTAAACATAGGCAGATGTACATCCAATATGGCAATATTTTTCTGTTGACTCACCAACCTCCATTAGCACGTGCTTCCTTAACTCTCTGATGGTATTCTGTTTGTACTTGGAATGACTTATCTCAGCCTACTGTCAGAAAAATTCATTCTTTTTCTGTTTCCAGAAATACAATATGAGGCTGGTGAGATTAGGTGTTGAAGCACAGCAGTGACTTGTCCAAAGTCACCCAACAGATTGGAAGTAGAATTTATCTCACAAGAGTGCCAAGTTCTTTCCCACAGTCAGACTGGGGAGCTGAAAATCCTACATACAGAACAATTGCTAAAAGTCCCTCTATAGAAACTGGACAGAAATGGGAGAAGCTCTCTCCCAAATAGCTGCTCAAGCATCAAGCATCGTAGGACAGAAATGCTTTCAAAACACAGTTATGTCCTGGGGGCAAGAGATGTTTTTGATATAAGTTGCGATGACAGCAGTTTGCAACAGACCCACATTCGGGGAACTGTTCCAGCATGCCAGAGGTTTGGAAGCTTTTAACTCTCATAATTCATCCTCACACACGCCAACTAAGCTAAAGCAATGTTAAGGGGCTGACAAACCACAAAGACCAGGAAATGCAGAGTGAATGCTGATGGGAAGAGCAATAGGAGGCAAATGTATATCAATAGGCAATCTGGGAGCACAGGCTGGCCCTGTGAGGCTTGAAAGCGCTTGTGATGATTTCCCAGCACACAGAGAGGCCTCCAGCCAGAAGTTGCCCAGAGAGCGAAGAGGAGAAGATGTCCACCAAGACCCACCCTGTTACCCAGAAGTAGTATGCAGGAAGACTGGCCTACGGCTGAACTTAGGTGGAGGCTTTACTGAGTGAGAACACTTAATGTGACACTTTCTTAAATTAGTCCCCATTTCCCTGGGAGCAAAAGCAGAGTTAAGGAATCTGGGTTAGCACAGGAGGGCATCACTGAGTGGGGTCATTCAGTCCCGGGGGACAATTCCAGCCACCCCTCTTCTCATCCCTCATCCGCTGCCCCCATCACCCCATGCAGGTCTCATCTAGGTAGTTTTCTTCACCTTCTATCTTCCTGATGCCTCCCCTCCAACTTCAGATTCTTTGCATAAGAACAACAGAGCACAAACACCAGGGCAGACACCTCCAGCACCTGCTCTTTAGTTTCCTGGAAATATGCCACCCTGCAGATAAAAGATATTCTGAACAGAGTTAGAGAAAAAACAGAGTTCAGAAAGACAGCACCGGGGCGCCTGGGTGGCACAGCGGTTGAGCGTCTGCCTTCGGCTCAGGGCGTGATCCCGGCGTTGTGGG
>NW_023221113.1:0-683 GCF_002007445.2 Ailuropoda melanoleuca | reverse complement strand
ATGAGAGATACTTGTAAAAGGAAGGAAGGAATGACTTGTCAGTGCTTGATAGTTATCAGTTGATTAGAATGGTAGGCACCATACTGGCCCTCCAGAGATGTCCACATCCTAATCCTTGGACCTGTGAATATGTCACCTTACATGATAAAAGGGACTTTGTAAATAGGATTGGGTTAAGGAACTTGTGGGGAGAGCATCTGGTATCATTCAGGTGGGCTTCATGTAATCTCAGAGTCAGTAGGAGAGGCAGGC
Source organism: Ailuropoda melanoleuca (assembly GCF_002007445.2). NCBI lineage: Eukaryota > Metazoa > Chordata > Mammalia > Carnivora > Ursidae > Ailuropoda > Ailuropoda melanoleuca. The sequence continues at coordinate 431 of NW_023221113.1, read as the reverse complement.
AAGAGGACTACAGAGAGGGGGATGTAATGACAGAATCAGAGCTTGTGTGATGAGCTTGGGAGATGAAGGAAGGGGCCAAGCATGTGGGCAACCTCTAGGAGCTGGAAAAGGCAAGGAAATGGATTCTCCCCTGGAGCCTCCAGAAAGAATTCAGTCCTGCCAACTCCTTGATTTTAGGATTTCTTACCTCTAGAATTGTAAGATAATAAACTCGTGTTGTTTTAAGCAGTGGAGTTTGTGATAATGTGGTACGGAAGAAACAGGAAACTAATACAATTAGATTTTAGGCATCATGCGAAGATAAAAAGGAGTTAAGAACCACTCACCTCAACTCTTTGGGGGGAATGTTAATCCTCTCGTGACTCTTCTGGCTCAGCTCACTGAAATTAGAGCACCTCACGAAAATCTTTGCATTTAATCGCTGTTTTTCG
>NW_023221112.1:0-2218 GCF_002007445.2 Ailuropoda melanoleuca | reverse complement strand
CTCTCACACCATACACAAAGATAAACTCCAAATGGATAAAAGACCTTGATGTGAGACAGGAATCCATCAAATCACAGAGGAGAACATAGGCTGTAACCTCTTTGACATCGGCCACAGCAATTTTTTTCATGACACATCTCNCCTTGATGTGAGACAGGAATCCATCAAATCACAGAGGAGAACATAGGCTGTAACCTCTTTGACATCGGCCACAGCAATTTTTTTCATGACACATCTCCAAAGGCAAGACAAACAAAAGAAAAAATGAACTTGTGGGACTTCAAGGTAAAAAGCTTCTGCACAGCCAAGCAAACAGTCAAAAAAACTAAGAGGCAGCCCACATAATTGGAGAAGATATTTGCAAATGACACTACAGATTAAAGACTGGTATCCAGGGGCACCTGGGTAGCACAGTCGTCAGGCGGCTGCGCTCAGCTCAGGGCGTGATCCTGGCATTCCGGGATCAAGTCCCACATTGGACTCCTCCGCTGGGAGCCTGCTTCTTCTTCTCCTACTCCCCCTGCTTGTGTTCCCTCTCTCGCTGGCTGTCTCTCTGCCACATAAATAAAAAATCTTTAAAAAAAAAAAAAAGACTGGTACCCAAGATCTACAAAGAACTTCTCAAACTCAATACACAAGAAACAAATAATCAAATCAAAAAATGGGCAGATAAGATATAAACGAACACTTTTCCAATGAAGACATACAAATGGCTAACAGACACATGAAAAAATGTTCAAAATCATTAGCCATCAGGGAAATTTAAATCAAAACCACCTTGAGATACCACCTTATGCCAGTTAGAATGGCAAAAATTGACAAGGTGAGAAACAACAAATGTTGGAGAGGATGTGGAGAAAGGGGATCCCTCTTACACTGTTGGTGGGAATGCAAGTTGGTACAGCCACTCTGGAAAACAGTGTGGAGGTCCCTTAAAAAGTTAAAAATTGAGCTATCCTATGATCCAGCCATTGCAGTACTGGGTGTTTACCCCAAAGATATAGACGTAGTGAAGAGAAGGGTCATATGCACCCCAATGTTCATAGCAGCATTGTCCACAATAGCTAAATTGTGGAAGGAGCTGAAATTCCCTTTAACAGACGAATGGATTAAGAAGATGTGGTCCATAAATATATAATGGAATACTACTCAGCCATCAAAAAGAAAGATTACCCGACATTTGCAGCAACATGGACGGGACCTGAGGAGATTATGCTAAATGAAATAAGTCAAGCAGAGAAAGACAATTATCATATGGTTTCATTCATTTATGGAACATAAAAAATGGCAGGGAGATCGGTAGGAGAAGGAAGGGAAGAATAAAGGGGGGGTAAACAGAAGGGGGAATGAACCATGAGAGACTATGGACTCTGGGAAACAAACTAAGGGCTTCAGAGAGGAAGGGAGTGGGGGATTGGGATAGGCCGGTGATGGGAATTAAGGAGGGCACATATTGCATGGAGCACTGGGTGTTATACGCAAACAATGAATCATGGAACACTACATCAAAAACTAAGGATGTACTGTATGGTGACTAACATAACAGAATAAAAAATTATTAAAAATAAAATCTTTAAAAAGATAAAATGTAGTATCAATAAATAAACACATATTAATTGGTATCACTACATATGACAATTACATTAATAGATACATCATATATAATTAAATTATGATATCTATAGTCCTAGATAAACACTTATATGTCTTATTTATTTATTTAGATTGGAAAGGTAGAGCCAAAACAGTCTGGACAAATCACATGAATAACANTCTGGACAAATCACATGGATAACAAATAGACTATCTAAGAAGATATACGACCAAGTTATTAGCATTATTAAGGATACGGCAAGATGCTGGATAAAAATCAACATATAAAAATCAGTAGCACCATTATTTCCAGAAACAAAGCAAACAATGTGAAATTATATGACCAAAAGAAAATCCCATTCATGTGGTACAAAAATGTGTAAAGTACCAAGAGATAATTTCATTATTAAATATAAAAATATATTTTATTGACAAAAAAGAGAAAATGTATGCATGACTCATTTAAATGTATATATTTTACATACATATTTGACATGAAGTCCTCAAAAATAGTGAGACTTATACCATATTCATCAACAGGAAAACAGTGTAAGAAACTCTTCTCAGATAAATCTTTAAATTCAATGCAATTCATACCAAAATTAGAATAATTTTCCATCAGATT
>NW_023221111.1:0-683 GCF_002007445.2 Ailuropoda melanoleuca | reverse complement strand
GCATTTCGAGAAGAAGTGAGGGATGTTAATAAAAATGAAAAAGGGGCAGTGGTTGTAGCAAACCTAATCTGAAAAATCAGGAAGGCTGGGATCTGGAACATGAGCAAGGATTTGTAGGCTAGGACAAGGGCGATGATGCCAGGGGGCAGAGCCATACGTATCACGACGCTAGCACTGAAAAAAGCAGGGCATTTTCAGGTGACTGAGGTGGTGTGACTTGAGGGCAAGTAATGCTCTCCAAGGACAATCCTTGACTGACTTTGCAGAATTATCTGGAAGACTTGCCAAAACTATAAATGTCTGATTCCCACCTTCTATTATTGAATCAGAATATCTGGGGGTGGGAACTCTCGTAGACTGATTGCAAGAATGGTTGTTTTTTTCCCTTTCCTGAGTCTATGATCTTTGTAATGTGATGTTACAGTTTTTCTCATCAATAGGTGGGGTATCTTTCTCCACTCTTTAAATCCAGGCTGGCCTTTTGACCCACTTTGGCCAAGAGAATGAGGTGGAAGGACCCTCATGCCAATTATGGCCCCAAGGTTCAAGAATTAGTGTGTACTTTGTGCTCTCCTGGAACCCTGACACGGCCATATAAACAAAAGCAGACAAGCACGCTCGAGCATGAGAGACCACATGGGGGAAACTGATGTCCCTTTGAGGCCATCCTAGACCAGCCCACA
>NW_023221110.1:0-683 GCF_002007445.2 Ailuropoda melanoleuca | reverse complement strand
TATCAAATTGGTTCAGTAAATATTTGCTTATTACCTGCTATGTGTTACGCTGATAGAATTTAAAAAAATAGTCTCTACAAGGACATGAAGTTTCAGGAACCATAATGAAAGTCGAGCAGTACTTGGGAATGTCAGTCCTCCTGAGGTACTGATGTCACCTTCCAGCAACATGACTTAATGATGCCCAACCCTTATATCCTACAGTCCTCGTTGCTTCGATGATGCAATCCCACTACATTTCATTCAGAATAATCACTTATGGCTTTAGTTTCTCCCCTCGGTCTCTTCATAAAGAGAGAGCCTCATGCCCGTACAGTTCAGCAAGGTACTTGTCTTCTCAAAACTTACACAAAACACAGAGTGAATAAGAGAGGGTTTTAAAGTACTGAAAATGGCTGATAAACCTGTGATGCAACAGAACCATTCAGTGGAGTCTAGTGACCAGATTAAGTTATAGGACAAAAAAAAAAAAACCACTTCGCAGTAAAATACATTTCCTGAAACGTCGACATTGCATTCTCCCTCCTACAATGTTATGAGCCTCACTTCCCACATTAGAAAGACTTCCAAACTGTTGAGAGAAACTTACTTCACATGAATTTTCAGGTCTAAGATATGGCTTTTCCAAGAATAATTACCCTATATCTCAACTAAGAAAAAAGGTAAATAAAAAACTGAAAGAT
>NW_023221109.1:0-683 GCF_002007445.2 Ailuropoda melanoleuca | reverse complement strand
AGCAACCAGTTCTCCAACGCTCTGGACATCAGCTGGTTTCCTAGAATTCAATTCCGTTCTGTTGCTGACTATCCAGAGCTTGTGCAGACCCCCCAGGTTAAGGGCTCACCCACAAGACTGCCCAGCACTTCAGATGCCAATTGCGAGAGTGGGTCCCCAACATTACGCCAAATTCTCTCTGACTTGGCTTCAAATTGGGGGTTCCATGACCCCTCCTTGGGTTTAATAATTTGTTAACACAGCTCATGGAACTCAAGGAAACACTTTATTCTGTTATGGGTTTGTTATAAAGAATATAAATGAACAATCAGATGAAAAGGTACATAGGGCGAGGTCCTAAAGGGCACTGAGTCCAGAAGCTTCTGACCCCGTGGATTTGGGGTGTGCCACCCTTTTGGCACATGGATGCATTCACAAACTGGATGCTCTTTGAACCCCATTGTTTAGGGGTTTTGTGGAGGTTCCATTACATAGGCATTATTGGTCTAACCCCTGATCATTGGTGGTCGTCTCAATCTCCAGCCCCTCTTCCCTCCCTGGAGATGGAGCGGGGGATGGGGCTGAAATTCCAACCCTTCTATCACAGGGTTGGTTTCTCTGGCAACCAGCTCCCAATCTAAGGATTCACCTCAGTAGCCTAAACTCAGGTATGGTTGAAAGGGACTTATTATAATTAACAGAAG
>NW_023221108.1:0-683 GCF_002007445.2 Ailuropoda melanoleuca | reverse complement strand
AATGCTGACCTGTAGAATGAATTTGGAAGTTTTCCTTCCTTTTCCATTTTTAGGAATAGTTTGAGCTTTACATGTTTGGTAGAATTTGCCTGTGAAGCCATCTGGTCCTGGAGTTTTATTCTTAGGGAGTTTTTTGGTTACTGATTCAATCTCTTGGCTGGCTATTCGTCTTTTCAAATTTTCTTTTTCTTCCTGTTTCAGTTTTGGTAACTTACATGTTTTTAGGAATTTATCCATTTCTTCTAGGTTGTCCACTTTGTTGGTATATAGTTTTTCATAATATTCTCTTATAACCGTATTTCTGTTGATTGTTATTTCTCCTCTCTCATTTGTGATTTTATTGATTTGAGTCCTTTCTCTTTTTTTCTTGATAAGCTTGGCTAGAGGTTTATCAATTTGGCTAGAGGTTTATCAATTTTATTAATTTTTATTAATTTTTTCAAAGAACCAGCATTGGCTTCATTGATCTGTTCTATTTTTTTTTAGTTTCTATATCATTTATTTATGCTCTGATCTTTATTACTTCCTTCCTTCTGCTGGTTTATTCTTTGTTTATTTTTCTAGCTCCTTTCAGTGTAAGGATAGGTTGTTTATTTGAGATTTTTTCTTGCTTCTTGAGGTGGGCCTTTATTGCTATATACTTCTGTTTTAGAACTGCTTTTGCTGTATCCCAAAGGTTTTGG
>NW_023221107.1:0-683 GCF_002007445.2 Ailuropoda melanoleuca | reverse complement strand
TCAAGTTTTTTTTCCTCAGTCTTTTACTGATTCAACCATAATTTTTTCAACTACTCACCTTCATCAGATCTCCCCCAAGTATTTACTATTGTCATAGAAACACCTTTTTTTCTCTCCGCGCTCACATTTCATTATTTACACAGTAATTAATTCAGTCTATAAATGCAACAACAGGCACAACTGACTCAAATATAAGTGCTTTCTGGAAGCAGAGGCTTTCCCTTTAGGGGCAGAATGCAGGTGTATTGAGAGTAGCTTACCAGTCCGGCGCCATCAAGCATGCTCTAGACGCAGCCAGTTACATTTTATTAAGATTAGTTAGGTGCTATTTAACCAGCACACAATTAAATAAAACTCATTTCCGAGACTTCTGGGGAAGAAAGTCTCTGTAAGCAGCCTCTCCCTCCACCTGTATCTATCTCCTTCCACCTGTATTTCTAACACCACTTTTGGCTGCAGCCAAGGTAATTAATTTTAAATGAATACAGATGGTCCCCAATTTACAATGGTTCAACTTCAATTTTTTGACCTTACAGTGGTGCAAAAGCAATGCACGTTCAGTAGCAACCGTACTTGAAACTTTGAATATAGATCTTTTCCAGGGCAAGTGACGTGTGGGACGATCCTCTCCTGGTGCTGGGGGTGGCAGCAGCCACAGCTCCCTGCCAGCCAGAGACCACGAG
>NW_023221106.1:0-683 GCF_002007445.2 Ailuropoda melanoleuca | reverse complement strand
GGCAGTTAAACATAAAACAGATATGTTAAAATGTCTAAACTGAAGGAGAGAGAGGTTGATTTCAATTACTATTAAGCATTACAACTAAAATCACAGACCCTTGCAGAAAGGGCAAGGAGAAAATGTAGTGAATTACACTTTGCTTATAAAAGTATGCTCAATGAATAATTTTGTAAGCGATATTTTCTTCTTGGCATTAATGTCTAGGCAGATTTTCTGGGAACATACTAGTCATTATCTTCAACTGCCTTTTGTAAAAATAACGAAAGTCTTTTATTACCACTTTTATATGATCACCAATACATTAAAGCACAGAATTAAATCTAGTTGAGCAAAACTTTGTTTACTGAGAATTCACAAAACATAATATAAGGGACCGCTCTGAGACCAATCCATTTGGTTGATATTTGTCGGGTAGAATTAATGTTAATAGTCACAGTTCTACTTCCTTGAGACTTGATCATGACAACTGACCTCTAAAATTTGTTAGCTCTAGATTTGTTTTAGTACGGTTGCTGGTTTAGCAAATAAAAATACAGACTGTCCACTTAAATTTGAATTTCAGATAAGTAGCAAATAATATTTTAGTAAAAGATTACCCCATGCAATATTTGGTGCCTATTTAAGCTAAATGTTTTTCGCTACTTATTTGAAATTCAAACCAAACTGGTGTCTTGTATTTT
>NW_023221105.1:0-683 GCF_002007445.2 Ailuropoda melanoleuca | reverse complement strand
GGGTGTTATACGCAACTAATGAATCATTGAACTTTACATCAGAAACCAGGGATGTACTGTATGGTGACTAAATATAATAAAAAAACATAAAAAAAAGAAAAAATAAATAAATAAAATAAAATAAAATATCGGTTCCCAATGGCCATTGCTGGAGTGAAGAAATACACTTGCTTTTTGTATACTGATCTTACATGCGGCGACCATGTTAAACTCACTTAGAAGTTCAAGAGCTTTCTGCAGATTCTTGGGTATTTCCTACGAAATCAGTCATGCTGCTTGTCCTCATGGGGATGGAAGCAGGCTTACCCTTTCGGGAACATATCTAATTAATATTTTTACAAGCAACCAAAACTATACACACAAGAATATTCATTGCTGCATCATTTGCGGAAAAACATAATCAGAACAAGTGTTTGCATAAGGCCACGTTAGCCCTTCAGTGGAAATGATGAATATTTATTTGTAGAGTAGCTAAGACCTCCTTCTTTCAATGAACAGAATTTATTGAGACCTACTGGGAGCCAGGGGCAGCGCCTGGAATCAGGGCTATTGCACTACGACTTGGATGATTCTTCCTCTCTTGGGGCTTCTCCCATCATGGGAGGGAGATGGTCATAAACAATTAGCGAAGAAAAACACGGTAATTTCAGGAAGAGACAAGCTGGGGCAAAGACTATGGAGTG
>NW_023221104.1:0-683 GCF_002007445.2 Ailuropoda melanoleuca | reverse complement strand
CCAGAATTACTGCAATATTACTTAAAAGGTCAAGCTTTCAACAAAATATTATGAGCATGAAAAGAAACAGGAAACTGTATCTCAATACAGGAAAAGTAGCAAGCAGCAGAAACTGACTTTCAGAGGGCCTAGATGTTTGATTTAACAGTGAAAGATCTCAAATCGGGCAACCCGTGATGACAAAACCCTAGAGCAACCATTTAACTTAAAAAATTGTAGTAAAATACTCATTAAAGGATTAACATGTTACACTAGAGAATATTCACTTAATGTCAAAAAAATAAAAAGAGGACCAGAGGAACAAAAAATACATGATACGTATATGAAACAAAAGGTAGTGGCAGATAGAAACCTAAATCTGCCAGTGATAACATTAAATGTGATTGTACTAAATAGAAGAGGTTTGTTTTAATTCGATCTTGATAAAAATCATTTAACATTTATGCTTTTTTAAATTCTTAAGTTATATTTTTTCAGAGCACTTTTAAACCACAGTAAGATCGAGCAGAAAGTACAGAGGATTCCCATAGGCTTCCTGTCCCCACACAAGCACAACCTCCCCCGCTGTGAGCATCTAAAGCCAGAGTGGTGCATTTATTACAATCCATAAACCTACACATCACTGTCACCCAAAGCCCATAGGTGATGTTAGGATTCACTCTTGGCGTTGTATATTCTATGAG
>NW_023221103.1:0-3234 GCF_002007445.2 Ailuropoda melanoleuca | reverse complement strand
TTTCCATTAAGTACCCAACTTGACCCTTCCATCACTCATCTGCAATATTCAATATTCCAGTGTGCACTTGCTATCCAGTGGCAGTCTGCAATCCCACACACCTCCTCTTGTAGCACTCTATAGTTTAGAACTTTCATGTTTTTATACATATTCTTTCACTAGTTCATATTTATTTATTCATGCATTCAACAAGTATGTATAATATGTACTGAGTACATACCAGGTTCCAGTTACTATGTCAGGTGTTAGAGACACAGAAGGGGCAAGCCAGAAAAAGTTCTTGCCCCCAGGCAGCTTACAGTCTAGTAAGGAAAGCAGATGATAAACAATGGTATAATATCAGATATCACCAAGTGATATAAAGAAAAATAAATGTATATGGCGGCATAGAGCATGACGTTCTATTTTACATAGAGAAGGTAAGTGAAGAAATTTCTGGGCAGATCACAGTTGAATAGTGAATAAAATGAGTTGAAGGGAGAGCAAGACTTGCAAGTAGATGGAAGAAGAACGCTTTAGAGAAAATACAAAGATTCTGTAGTGGGAATATGCTTGACATTTTTGTGGTATAGCAGAGGTTACAGCTGGAGAAGACAGTGACTAATAGGGAAAATGGCAGGAGAGGTAGCCAGAGGCCAGATCATGGACCTTCTCAACTATAAGAAGGCCTTTGGATTCTACAATAATTTTGATAAGAAGCCTTTGAGGGTAGGAGGGAAGAAGAGATGAACATCTCACCAAAGTGATATGACTTAATTGTAAAACAACCCTTCTTCTTGCTGTTATGTGGAAAACATAGTAGGAAATTGACTGAAAGAATGGAGTGGAAGCAAAGAGAGCCTTTAAGACCAACATGTACCTCTTCATGTCTTAGGTTAACAAATAAATAAAATGGCCCAACTAAGCTACGGTAAATGATAATTCCCAGCCCACCAAGGCATAATACCTCCACAAAGGCTTTATTCTCAAAACACATAGTCTTTAAAGAGGTGGTATTAACGATAAAAATTCTGGCAACAATATTGATAACCAGAGTGGTATTTTGATCCCCTCCTTAAATCACCATACACAGACATTCTGCCTTCATAGCTCATCGGGATGGTATTGATATTGTGGCAATATATTTTTTACAATAATCATACTCCAAATTTCTGACACCTCAGAGATACAGGAAAATAATCTAAAATAGGGGAAATTTAGAGAAGAATAAGATATTAGGAGGAATTAGGGCAATCTAAATGAAAGTAAAATATGACCAAAAAATTAACAGGAGATAAATGAAACAGATAATTTAAGATAAACAATTTTAGAACATACAAAGGAAGTTCCAGACCACAAGGTTTCTATTTCCTTAAAGCAAGTACGTACTAAATGATACCTTAAAAGAACGAGTCCCCAGGGAAGACATGAGCGATACCCTTCTGACAGCCAATTTATAGCTTCCTAAGTAAAATTCTTTCAGAGTGGAGAGAGATCCATGAGGACAGAGATCTTAAAATTCTTATTTAACAATAAATCCTCTAGCTCCAAACAGTGTCAGATTCAAAGTGCATGCTCAATAAATATTAGTTGTTAATTAAATAAGTGAATGAGGTTCCACAGGAAATAATACTCTCCAAATTATTTCCACCTCAAAGTTACGAATCCTTAACTTTTCGTTCTTTACTTATGTATGCCGTCTCCTAAGTTATTTGTGTTTTTCACAAATTTAAAGAAGGATGTCTCAGATTCTGGGAAAATCCCGCTTGTCTCTTCATGCTACACCTACAGTTGTGAGAAAGCACATTTCAGACAACAGGGAAAACCCACAGCTCACCACAATAACACATTGTAAATTGTCTGGGTCGCTGGAGCATAAATTAAAGAGAACTGATGAAGTTGAGTGGTTAGGAGGCAGGAGGAAGGGGGTGGAGACAATACAACTGAATATAAACGCTGAGGTATCTCACAGACTCAGAGACTGAACAAGAGCTTCGGCAAAGACTTTTGCTATAGATTGGCTTGACCTGGGATTAACCAAGGAATCTTGACTAGAACAAAGATGAGTGCTGAAGATTTCCCCATAACAGAGAACAGCTCCTTGCATCCAGAGGGTGGACAACAAAGTAAGTCAGACCTTTGTTATATATTGGTAACAAAACTCTGTCTGTCTGTCTTTCACACACATCTACCCATCATCTCTCTCCCACACACACATCTATCTATCTCTCATCTACCTATCACCTATCTACTTATCTATCATCTATCCCTCTATCTTCTGATATTAGCAGCATTTTTAAAAATGACCCTTTGTCTTTAGAGACACTTGATTACATTTTACTTCAGTCCAGGTAAAGGAGAAAATGGGAACAAGTAAATATTTATCTATCCGTGAGAAGACAGGATACCTGAGACTTGAGAGGAAACCACAAAGGTGGATTTCTGAAGCTTGTTAAAGATCTGTTTTTGGTTTCAGTGTATATCATATCAATTCTTCAGACTTAACCAGAAAACACCCTGCACTGGCCCAGTGCATTCACCGCCATTTTTCCGTATCCATCTGTACCTGCTTCAGGAAGCAATGCCTCTCTTCATAGCAATTCTGTTTTTCCCATAACTAGTTACATTCTTTATTGTCTTCACCTTGTGTCTTTGTATGCTTTCTGTTTGCTTCAGCTTCTGTTCTCATGACAGCATCCTCCAGTTGCTGGGAATGAGGGTTTCCAACCTTTGAAAGAATAGCTGTATACATATCTGAGCAGTTACCAGGTCTGGAGGTAATTTCTTATGAGAACGTCATGAAAAATTCTTGAAAATACAAACTTCTGCTTCTGTCCTTTTCATGGAACTCTTCATTTCATCATTCTGTTTCCCCTTTCAATCACAGGCTTCAAATTCTACGTGAATCATACACGGTTCTTCCTTTTGTTTTTCATCAAAATCCATCAAAATATGATCATCTTAGCTAGTTACCTTTTCCTCTTTTCTATTCATCTATTCTGCCCGCAGAACCTATTCTATTTCCATTACTAGAATACTCCCATTGTTTTTCCTATAATCCTTAACTTTTCGTTCTTTACTTAAATATGCCGTCTCCTAAGTTATTTATGTTTCTGTGAGGTTTTCTTGATTTTTTCCATTTATCCCTCTTCTTCTCTACTTAATGGGGTGCCCCAAAACACTAGCATGTGGGAGGGACAGTTTACTTATAAGCAAAGTTATCCAGCAAAAAAAAAAAAAAAAAAAAAAAAAAAG
>NW_023221102.1:0-683 GCF_002007445.2 Ailuropoda melanoleuca | reverse complement strand
AAAAAAAAAAAAAGTACTTTTTCAAAACTCTGAGTTATTAATTGGAGGAATAACTGCACCCATAATAGAAGAATGAAACTGAGAAGTGTAATGTTTATCTGAGGCGGCTCGAGTGCAGGACCCATCAGATGCAGAGAGAGGTCTGGATGACTTATCAGGTCCCTTCCAGACCTATGATTTTAAAAGAGGCAGATAAATATCCCATGGGGCCTTGTTACTTTTTAAATTGATAACTTGCTTCTGCTCAAGAAGAGCTTTGTGGGTCTAATACATTAATTATATCTGCAGAGAGCCTTCCATCTACAGATCCCAAGGTGCCCTGCCAACACCAGCTACAGCACCATTCCGTTTGGGCAGGCGGAAACACTGAGGCACGGAGCTATTAAGAGAAATTTCCAGGGTCACATGATGCATCATCTAAGAAGATCTGAAAATAGACGCCACATGGTTCTGTTAGCCGACTGATTTAGGGGGTTTGGTTTTCTGATGCCGCTCTCTATCCTCCTAAGTCTCAGACAAATTTGCGGAGGGTTTTAAATTTTCCAATGGCTTTCAAAGTGATTTGCTTTACTTTAGAATAAAAATATAGGACAGAGAATTTTTTGAAGGGGGGTGTTTACATGTTTGGAAGGGATGTGGCCAAATCAAACGCAAAGAAACTTCTCTCAGCTCTACATCCTTGG
>NW_023221101.1:0-683 GCF_002007445.2 Ailuropoda melanoleuca | reverse complement strand
TGTAGAACTGCTTTGAGCATCTGTAAGTTCAGCATTAAGTAAGGAAATGCTGGTTTGTGAGTCATTTAGTGCTTTTATAGTACGTTCGTTAAGGGATTTCACATGCCAAACGACATCCTTCAGTCCCATCAAGGGAACAAAGGCGGACGTTAAATGACCATACCAGTGAGATATTGATCATGTCCATCCTTGTTTTAAATTTGGAAGATTAGCCAGAGTAGTGATGGTTTTGATAATGCACCCCTGAATCCAAGCAAAACCCAAGGTGCAACGACCTGTCCATCCCGGAGGAAGCCAGGGCCATAGGTTAGATTCATGTAACTATCGGGGGGCTGTTTGGAGCTAGCCATCTAATTCTGGGTTGCCTTGCCCAGCCAGTAAGTGAACCAATCAGTAATCTGGAGTATCATGGTTTGAGAACATACTTCTAGCGATAGCCATCCCAAATGTCGTGTGCCGTTTGTCCAGGTATCATATGTATGGTTTCTTTGTTCTCAGCATAAAACTGCCTTTTGACTGAGTTGTCCAGCAGTTGGTGTGAACCACAAGTACTCATCCCAGATTTGGTATATACCATCCTGGGTATATTGAGAAGTAGGGTTTTGTAATCTAGGTACTCATTGACAGGCATTAATTTGTAGGCTTGTGAATTCAGTTAAAACCTTAATAGTTCGAGGGTATAA
>NW_023221100.1:0-8794 GCF_002007445.2 Ailuropoda melanoleuca | reverse complement strand
TCTTGCGCATTGTTACTTGCACATAACACACTTAATTACTTAGATTATCTCTGCCTCTGGAATTTAACATTTTAAAACCAATTCATGTCTTCATTACTGATAAATTCACAAAAGCAGATCATATAACTTGTGCTCAATGTACTATTAATTGGATAACTTTTATAGCCACCTTTAGAATCAATACATATTCCAGATATCTCTTGTGCCATATACAGTAGTCCCCACTTACGCATGGGGGTTACCCTCCAAATCCTCAGAGAATCCCTCAAACCCTACATATACTATGTTTTTTTCTATACATACATACCCATGATAAAGTTTAATTTATAAATTAATTAATTTGTAAGAATAAGAGATTAACAACAATAAATAAAATAGAACTAACTATACTGTAATAGAAGTTTCTCCCTCTGAAAATATTTTATTATACTGTACTCACCTTTCTTCTTGTGATGATGTGAGATGAAAAATGCTTACCTGATGAAGTGAGGTGAAGTGAGTAACACAGGCATGGCGACAAAGCCTTAGGCTACTGTTAACCTTTTGATAAGTCAGAAGTAGGATCATTTGCTTCTGTGCAGCGGTTGACCACAGGTAACTGAAACTGTGGAAAGTAAAACCGAGACTAAGGTGGGAATACTGGTACACTTTATAACTTAACAAAATGGAAGTGATTAACAGTATGTAACAGGCATTATCAGTATTATTTAACAACTTATTCCTAAGTTTAGTTAAAAGAAATATGTGAATGTTCATGTCATAAAACTCACTTAGGATTTCCTACTTTGCCACTCATTAGAATTGGGTCATACATAAGAAGTTATACTTGTTTTCAATCCATATGTTTCCTACCTCAAATGAATAATTATGAAGACTACTTCAATTAAATTTTATAATATGCAGTGTTGTATAAAACATACTTGGCTACTTGTATAAATATCCCTTGTACAGCCATTAATTGATATTTGTTACCTCATAAACTAGCTGGCTTTTTCTCTTGTATTTTGTTGCTTGGGGGGTTAATTTGAGAATTGTTTAGTCTTTGTATCCAAAGCACATGTTTAACACAATGTCAGCCAGCAATATTACTACATGTTTTTTAAAAACTGCAATGCTAGGAACACAGTGGATTTTAAAAACTAAAAAAGAATGCTGGTTTCATTTTTTACAGTTTCCAAACCAATTCCTAGAACTATTGAGAAATAATATTTATGTTTCAGCATCCTGAACTTCTAGATGCCAAATATGAATTATATTTAACATTCAAAATAACTTGAATGAACTCAGAATAATACTGAGAAGGAATTATTTGAATCTACCTCTTCTTGCTTTTTGCTTATGTGCATTTTAAAGTTAATGGGAGCCTTGTAGAATTAGAAGACATCCTAATAGGAAAATACCTCAAAGCTTTATAAAAGTTTTCATTTTTTGGTCTAATTTGAACCAGCAGATTCTCTGACTCCAACAGCATTGAGAAAGTAGTGTGGCTAATCAGAATTATCACTTACAAAAGAAAGTTCAATGTTTCCAAATTTCCTTTGGGAAACTATAAACAAAAATGAGGCAAAGTAAGGTCTGTGCGGATTATCGTGATATCAGTAACATATAACTTTATTTTAAGAATTAGGAAATCATGAAATGTATTCATAAATTTGCCAATCTAATGAATGCTAGGATAAGAGTTCACAATTCTTACTTAGTTTTCATTAGAAATTAAGACTTTCAAGGTTTAAGAATTCTAATTAATATATGTAATTAAAGCTACTAGATATAATAAGGGAAACACCTCTGTATGCAAAGAAAGTAAAATGTGTTTTTTGCTAATAAAAGGTATGAGGTTAAAAAAAAAGAATTATAAATTAACATAGAATTTCCTTAACATTTATTTAATAATTAACTTCATACAGATCAAATCATCTGTTTTCACAATAATGAGAAATTTGATGGAAAAAAAATCAGAATTATTCTTCTAATTCAGAATTAATTCATTAATTCACAACATTTTAATACCTTTGCCATTATTAAATGTAATTTCTATACAAAGCTTTAGAATGAAATACTTACTGGACTGTAAAATGATACATCAGGATTTTTTCTATTGGTTAGGATGTACTTTTTAAATCAAAACTGCTACTGTTTATGTAATCATTTTTATATGCATGTAGCTTAGTGTAAATAGAAAAATTCAAGTGTCAAGTAGTTTTTCACGTCAGATGCACAAACATATTGAAACAGATTTTGCATATACAGTTGTTAAACTCCTACCCAAGAGATTATTAATGCACCCTTAACAGCTGCTACATCTTTTATTTGAAGAAAGTGTGAGAATAGAATCTGACATGTTGCAGGTCACATGATCCAATCCAATAAGGTTGATTAAGGCATGAAAATGAGTCACTAATACCCAAATTAGTAGATTATTAAAAGAGATATGAATATGCATGTTGAAGTGCCAAATATATTTTCAAGATTTCAAAGACTTAAAATATCCTGAAAGCTGTCAATAAAAAGACTTTTACGATATTAAAAATCCACTTAAAATATCTTATGATGTTGACAATTTTATTTCCACCAAGCTTTTCACTGTAATTTCAAAAATATTACAAAATTGCTCAAATATTGTAGAGAAATCAGTATTAAAACATTATTATTTTAAGTAAAATTTTTCAAATTCAAGAATATGTAGAAAGGTATTTCAAAGTGTTATTTCTAATATCCATATGTTTCATGTGAAGTTATACTATTTAATTATAAGCAAAATATTTTGTGAATCCCAATTACCATTTTAAATTGAGTATTAAAATATGTAAGGCCTGCAGTATTTGTGATATTAGCCATAAAATGCATATATTATCTGATCAGATAAGCAACATTTAAAATCTTTGAGCAATTTATGTAACATGAAAAATAGTAGAATATCTGAATTTCATAATTTTAAAAATACCTGGCTTTACTTTCAATATATAATTATTTATATACTTCAAATAGTTTGTATTTTTCAGTTGCTTGTTTTAGAACAATATTAATGAATCTCACTGAAAAACTAGTATATAAGCATTTTTAAAATTTACTTTGAAGCATTTTTCTTAGTATTTTTTCTTTTGTGTATCTCATGTGAGGTGTATATCATACTTTTGCTTTCTTTGTTCTTGGTTATTACTAAAGAAAATCACAAATATTTGCTGACAGATTCAATATTAATTATAGTTTCTTAATCTCATTCATTCCTTCACAGATTGTTCTGGATGTCTAATGTCGTGTACCAAACTGCTTCAGAAAATAGTGCCTTAAATTGTTTACTATCACAGGTAAACAGTTCTCTCTTGGGATCTCTCACACACTTGCAGTAAAAAATTACCTGAAGGTACAATTCAGTTCTGCATGCAAGATGTCTTTTTCACTTACGTATCTGGTGCATAGGGCATTCTGCCTGGAACAGCTGAAGTTGATCAAAACCACTCTCATTCTCTCTTGTCTCCCTGTCCTTCTATTCCCCTCCCCTTTTTCTTTTCCTACCTCTATATTATTACAATTTCCCAAGAACTTTATTCCCTCTACTAAGTGACTGCAATTATGAAACATATCAGTAAAATATCCAGTGAATTTTTAGTTTCAAGCATTATATTCTTCATTTCTAAAAGTTATGTTTCTCCATGTACACTGAACACAGCATTGTTCCTTACTTATATTTTTTTTAAATTTTTTTAAAGATTTTATTTATTCGACAGAGATAGAGACAGCCAGCANGCCTGGAACAGCTGAAGTTGATCAAAACCACTCTCATTCTCTCTTGTCTCCCTGTCCTTCTATTCCCCTCCCTTTCTGTCTCACTTTGTCTCTTGGTCTCTTTTTCTTTTCCTACCTCTATATTATTACAATTTCCCAAGAACTTTATTCCCTCTACTAAGTGACTGCAATTATGAAACATATCAGTAAAATATCCAGTGAATTTTTAGTTTCAAGCATTATATTCTTCATTTCTAAAAGTTATGTTTCTCCATGTACACTGAACACAGCATTGTTCCTTACTTATATTTTTTTTAAATTTTTTTAAAGATTTTATTTATTCGACAGAGATAGAGACAGCCAGCAAGAGAGGGACCACAAGCAGGAGGAGTGGGAGAGGAAGAAGCAGGCTCATAGCAGAGGAGCCTGATGTGGGGCTCAATCTCATAATGCCGGGATCACGCCCTGAGCCGAAGGCAGATGCTTAACCGCTGTGCCACCCAGGCGGCCCCCTTACTTATATTTTTAATTAGATTTTTAAAGGTATTTAAATTTTTCTTATGCCATATGTTATGTCACATACTTCAAAATTTCATTACCTTGAATTATTTCAGTTCCATTTCGCCATTTTTATCTCATATTTAGTCACACTATTAATATTTTGTATAACTTTTAATTGAATTAAGGAATGAATTTTTGACTTAGTTTTTACTGAAATGGACTTCTTACATATGCAGGAGAGTCTTTTTTCAAAAAAAAAAATCTTAATCAAGACTTCCTGGGAAGATGGCAGAGTAGGATGATCCTTAAGTCACCTCGTTAACACCTAGATAACATCCGTATCAGTATAAATAACCGAGAAAATGACCAAAAGCCTGGCAGAACAAACTCTCCACAGCTAAATGTAAAAAAGAAGAGGCCACATTGAAAAAGGTAGAAAGGGCAGAGATGTAGTCAGGTACCAAAATGACCCACAAGAGGCTGTCTGTGGGAGGAAAGGACATTGTAGGCACAGAAAAACAAGAGGAGCACAAACCACACCAGGCATGTAAGGCATGGGAGATCTGCACTGGGAAGATAAATCCCCATAAAATGTGGCTTTGAAAATAAGAGGGGTTTAACTTCATTAGTTGTTACAATCAGTGCAGTTTAACAACTGGAACTTTAAAAATCAGTGGGCTCATCTCTGGGAGAGCAGGAGGTGATAGGACATTGTGTGTCTGTGCTTAGAGAGCCAACATAACAAATGATACCCCTAAGATACAACATAAAAGCAGCAGTTTGAAATTGTGCCTGGGATATACAGGAAGATTTATTTAGTAATCTCATAACATATATTAGATAGGGAGGGATTCTGAGGAGACTTGTTCAAGAACAACAGAGCTGGCAGGCACCCCTCCCTTCCCCTCCCCAGAGGCACTGCCTACCTACATAGTAACCAGCAGACACACAGTAACCAGACTTTGCACTGCAGAGCACTANCAGTAACCAGACTTTGCACTGCAGCAAATCTTCTATATAAGGCCACTACTTCCAAGAAAAGGAGACATGGCAGACTTTCCTAACATATAAAAACAGACGCAGAGAGATAGACAAAAAGAGGAGACAGAGGATTTTGCCCAAATGAAAGAACGGGATAAATCACAGCAGAAGACCTAAATGAAATGGAGATAAGTGATATGCCTGATAAAGAGTTTAAAGTAATGGTCATAAAGGTACTAAATGGACTGCAGAAAAGAGTGGAGGCACTCTGAAGAGACAGAAAACATAAAAAAAAGAATCAATCAGAGATGAAGAATGAATTAACTAAAATTAAAAATATGCTAGAAGGAATAAATAGTAGACTAAGAGAAGCAAAAACAAAACAAAACAAAAAACAGATCAATGACTTGCAGGACAGAATAATGGAAAGGTATCAAGGTGAACAGGAGACTGAAAAAAGACTAATAAAAATGAGAATAGATTTAGGGAACTCAGCAAAACAATCAAACATAATAACATTCACATAAGGTGATCCCAAAAGAAGAAGAAGAGAAATGTGGTAAGAGGGGTAGAAAATGTATGTGAAGAAATAATAGCTGTAAACTTCCTGAATCTGGGGAAGGAAACAGAAATCCAGATCCAGGAGGCAGAGAGCCTTCATCAAAATCAACCCAAGGAGATCCATATCAAGACATATTACAATTAAAATGGCAAAAAGTAGTGATAAAGAGAGAATTTTAAAAGCAGCAGGAGAAAAGAAAATGATCGCATATGGGGGAAACCCATAAGTCTGCCAACTGATTTTTCAGCAGAAACTGCAGGCCACAGAGAGTGGCATAATATATTCAATTTGCTCAAAGAAAAAAAGCCCTGCAACCGAGAATACTCTGTCCAGCAAGGCTATTATTCACAATAGAAAGAGAGATGAAGGGCTTCCCAGACAAACAAAAGTTATTTAGGACCATTAAAAAAGCCCTATAAGAAATGTTAAAGGGGACTCTTTGAGTAGAAAGACCATAAGAGTAAGAAAAGTAAAAAGCACGGAGGAGTAAAATTAGGAACATTTATAAAAATCAGTCAAGAGACTCACGAAACAAAAGAATGTAAATTATGACACCATACATCTAAAACATGGCAGGTGGGGGGCAGTAAATTGAATGAATTCAAACTTAAGCAATGATCGACATAAACTCCTATATGTACAAGATGTTATAAATAAATTTAATGGTTATCACAAATCAAAACCAGTAATAGATATGCAAAAAATGAAGAGAAAGGAATCCAAATATATCATTATGCAAAGCCCAGCAAACTGGGAGAGAAGAGATCAAGAGAAAAAAGGAACAGAAAAGAACAAAAACAACCACAAAACAAGTAACAAATGGCAATAAGTACATCTATCAATAATTACATTGAATGTAAATGGACTAAATGCTCTATTCAAAAGACACAGGGTGACAGAATGGATAAAAAAACAAGACTCATCTATATGCTGCCTACAAGAGACTCATCTCAGATTTTAAGACACATTCAGATTGAAACTGAAGGGATAGAAAGACATTTTCATGCAAATTAAAGTGAAAAGAAAGCTAGGGTACCAATGCTTATACTGGACAAAATGAACTTTAAAACAAAGACCGTAACAAGAGACAAGGACACTATACAATCATAAAGGAAGCAATCCAACAAGAAGATATAACAATTATAAATATTTATGCACTTAGCACATAATTTGCCCAAATACTAAGCAGCTAAAAGCAAACTAAAGGAAATAATTGATTTTAATAGAGTAATGGCAGTAAGAGTACCTACTAGTAATAGTAATAACACCCCACTTTTCCACAATGGATAGATAATCCAAACAGAAAATCAACAAGGAAATAGTGGCTTTGAATGACACATTGGACCAGATGGATCTAACGGATATATTTAGAATGTTCCAACCTAAAACAGCAGAACATACATTCCTTTCAAGAGTACATGGAATATTCTGCAGAAGAGATCACATGTTAGACCACAAAGAAGTCTTAACAAATTCAAAATGATCGAAGTTATACTATGTATCTTTTCTGACCACAATGCCATGAAACTAGAAATCAACAATAATGGAAAAATCTAGAAAGAACACAAAAACATGGAGACTAAATAAAATACTATTAAGTAATGAATGGGCCAACTGAGAAATCAAGGAGGTAATCCAAAAACACATGGAGACAAATTAAAATGAAAACATGGTGGTCCAACATCTTTGGGATGCAGCGAAAGTGGTTTAAAGAGGGAAGTTGATGGCAATAGAGGTCTACCTCAAGAAGCAAGAAAAATCTCAAAAAACACCAACCTAACTTAACACCTAAAAGAGCTAGAAAGAGAAGAACAAAACAAAACTCAAAACCAGTATAAGGAAGGAAATAATGAAGATTAGAGCAGAAATAAATGAAATAGCAACTAAAAACAAACAAAAAAACAAAAAAACAAAACCCCACCATAGAACAGATCAAAGAAACAAAGAGCTAGTTCTCTGAAAGATCAGAAAAATTGATAAACCTATAGCCACACTCATCAAGAGAGAGTGGTGGTGGGGTGGGGGAGAGGGGCATAAGAGAAAGAGAGACAAAAGACCCACATAAAGAAAAGCAGAGATCAAAGAAGAGATATAACAACCAACACCACAGAAATAAAACAATTATAGGAGAATATTATGAAAAACTATATGCCAATAAATTGGCAGCCTAGAAGAAATGGATCAATTCCCAAAAACATATCAGGTCCCAAAACTGAACGAGGAAGAAGTAGAAAATTAGAACAGACATTATCAGAAATGAAACTGAATCAGTAATCAAAAAATTCCCAACAAACAAAAGCCCAGGATCAAACGGCTTCACAGGCGAATTCTATTAAACATTTAAAGAAGCTTTAATACTGATTCTTTCCAAACTGTTCCACAAAATAGAAGAGAATGAAAGATTCCAGATTCATTCTATGAGACCAATAGTGCTCAGACACCAAAACCAGATAAAGATACTACAAAAACAGAGAATTACAGGCCAATATCTCTGATGAACAGAGATGCAAAAATCCTCAACAAAATATTAGTGAATCGGATCCAAAAATCATTTAAAAAATCATTCATTATGATCAAGTAGGATTTATTCCTAGGATGCAAGTGTGGTTAAATATTCATGAATCAATCAATGTGATGCATCACATAAACAAGGGAAAGGATAAAAACTACATGATCATTTTAATAGATGCAGAAAAATCATTTCACAAAGTATAACATCCATTCATAGTGAAAACTTCAAAAGGTAGGTTTAAAGGGAACATATATAAACAAAATAAAGGCCATATATGAAAAAACCCACAGCTAGCATCATACTCCATGGTCAAAAACTGAGAGCTTTTCCCCTAAGATGAGGAAGAAGACAAAGATACCTACTCTTACCACTTTCATTCAACATAGTACTGAAAGTCCTAGCCACAGTAATCAGAAAAGAAAAAAGAAATAAAAGTCATAAACATTGGTAAGGAAGAAGTAAAACTTTCACTACTTGTAGATGACATGAAACTATATATAGAAAGTATATAT
>NW_023221099.1:0-683 GCF_002007445.2 Ailuropoda melanoleuca | reverse complement strand
TGGGATGATAGAAGGGAGATGTTTATTAGATTATTTGATAATGGGATTAATAAAGACCATTAATAAATGCCTTATTTTGCATATGCTTAGTAACTTAACTAGATCAGTGACACCTTGTCCATTAATGATTAAATCTATCAGTGAACTTTAATTCCAACTTCATTTAGTATCTGGAGATAGTCTGGCATAAAGTAGTCAAACAATTTAACTAAGGAGACACAGATAATGGAATAAGAGGAAATAAAATCCAATTGTTCTCATGTCTAGTCATAAAATGTTCTACATGTCTATACACATAATAACAATATTAAGTTTGACTCCCGGTCTATTTGGTTCATCCCATAAATCCTAGAGTTAAGTCAAAACTCCTCCATTAACTCTCTGTGTGATTCTCTACAAGCAGGTTTTATTGGTTTTCTCATTTAGAAAACTGAAGCAGAGACAATTCTGAAGTCTCCCATAAACTCTCAAATTCAGTTAATCAGTGATTGGTTTGCATTCAGAAATTGGCCACGTAACCAGACAGGACTTACTGCAGTCAATTTTGGCAACTGCATGTAAGCACACATTAGCAAAGTTCAGACATGCTGTTGAATCCAAACAGCATCAAAACAATGATAACAAAAACAACGCAAATACTCAATTTGAGTTAATACAAAGAACTATAACCCTGTCAAGAAAAA
>NW_023221098.1:0-683 GCF_002007445.2 Ailuropoda melanoleuca | reverse complement strand
GCCCCCCCGCCCCCCCCCCCCCCCCCCCCCGATTTATTGAAAGATGTATTTGAGGGCTCAGTAATTGACAAGAGGGCTACAGTTACCAATTGTCATGGGTTTTTGCCCCTCCCCCGTTAGTTCCTGTAACTATCTAATCTCACTAAAGCTATTTAAAAAGATTTGACTATCACTGTATTTCTAATGCTTAGAGTGGTGACTGGCTTGTAATAAGTGCTCAATAAATATTTTCTCAATGAATAACTGAACTGTGGGACAAGCTCTTGCTGAGTGTAGTTGGGGGAAGAAAACAAGACCTTGGCCTTAGGTAATCTATTCAAACTCACTGAGCCTCAACTGTCTCCTTGGCAAAATGTGGATAATAGTGTATGATACAGCACATGTAAAATGCTAGTGATGCACCTTTTCGTGGGTAGACGTCAAAATATTAGCTTCCTTCCTTCTTATATATTTTTCTTTTTATATTCAAAAGGGAAAGATTTGGGCAAAGAATAGATACTTTAGTTCCTGCAGGTTGTGCATGAATTATCCAGGCATTATCCCCTTTACTTTGTGGGTGTGTGATTGAGGGGGAAGCTGATTAGTGGCAAGCCCTTATTACAGAAGGAAACCATTTTCCAAATGAGTATCTAATTTCTCCTCTTTTTTTTTTTTTTTTTTTAAGATTGATTTTTTTGGGAGAG
>NW_023221097.1:0-683 GCF_002007445.2 Ailuropoda melanoleuca | reverse complement strand
GCCAAATCATTTTAGGAAAGTTTTTAGTCTGCGTAGATATATGTTCTAAATGTAGTAGAACACAGGAAGTTTTAGGATGTTAGTAATAAACGATAAAATCATAAATATTTGGAATCTAAGCTAAGAAGAAAAAAAGAAGAAAAATGCAGGGGTGTGATAGATAAGAACACATAAAGAGTGATATTTCTCTCTTTTCTGTGTAAAATAACAGAGAAAAGCAAAGCACCCTGTCTAATGCAAAAATAGTCTAGGAAAACAAGGATTTTCCATTTAGTGTTGCATATGCAAAACACTCAGAAACTTCTTGGTAGATGTTGGATACATGTATTTCAAATAATTCAGTAATGACATACAAGTTGAGGGTTAATTGTGAAAGCTGACCTATTAAATTTTCTCTTGATATTTATGCGTGCACCTTATTCATGTCAGTTGGCAGCTTCTACGTAAACATGAGAATTTTAAAACATGTTGTGGGCTATTGCTGGATATCTCATTTGTGGGATAATGCTGGGTTGGTTTCTTTTTCAGGCAGTCCAAGTATAAAAGTAAAATCATTTTTCATAACATATTTGAGGAAAAACAGAATTGGGAAATATGTGAGTGAAGAGGTGTCTCATTGACAAGAATTGGCATATGTATCTGGAATTGGCAGCCCTGAGTATTTTTGTCTCATGTTTTGAAGA
>NW_023221095.1:0-683 GCF_002007445.2 Ailuropoda melanoleuca | reverse complement strand
AAAAAAAAAGAATTTCAAGGGCAGGGCTCTTCTGAGTGCAGAGGATGATCACAGGCCCATGAAGTTGTCTTGGCCATAGGTCTTTTTATGAAAAAACTAGGGCAGTCATTACCATAGATGCTTGCTGTAGTACTGCAGGGTTCTGCCTGTTTAGGTCCTGGCTTTTCTTCAGACCCCTGGTTACCAGATCTAAGATTTGGCTCAGGTCCTGAAACTAGACAAGATATCGTGACATTTTACTGAGATAGGTGCTCTCATGTTCCAGATGATCCAGTCTTGATTTCCTTGATGTATTTTGTTATTACGATGAGAAACTACCTTTGTTATCTGTCCATTTTTCTTGTCCTTGGGAATTCCATAGTTTTCTGCAGGTCAGGATGCCCTGGCTGCCGCTCTGACTCTGCTATTTATTACAATAATTGTGCACACCTTCCTTCTAATATTTAACTACTGACACTTCATCTCTATTATTTGGGGATCCTGTAATCCCCATTGCTATCAGTGAGTCCAGTTCTATAAGAGCATTTCAACCATATATCCAGGCTTACAAAAGATAGCTACCACTGAGCTTCTCAACGATGTTGGTGCCCCTCTCATCAGTGTATACCAGATCACCAGTAAATTGAGTCACATAGTGTATCACATGTAACATAGTTACTTGGTGCCTTACACTATACATCCCT
>NW_023221094.1:0-683 GCF_002007445.2 Ailuropoda melanoleuca | reverse complement strand
CCTGTGTTCTCCTCTAGGATTTTGATGGATTCCTGTCTCACATTGAGGTCTTTCATCCATTTTGAGTTTATGTTTGTGTTTCATTCCTCTGCATGTGGCTGTACAATTTTCCCAGCACCATTTGGCATCACAATTCCAGACTTCAAGCTGTACTGCAAAGCTGTAATCATCAAGACAGCAATGGTACTGGCATAAAAATTGACACATAGATCAATGGAACAGAATAGAGAACCCAGAAATGGACCCTCAACTCTATGGTCAACTAATCTTAGACAAGGCAGGAAAGAACATCCAATGGAAAAAAGACAGTCTCTTCTACAAATGGTGTTGCTGATTCATCTTAAAAGTCACTAGCTGATCCACACATCAGATTACATAGGTTATTATATAAGTGGTTAGTTAAATGTAATATAAAAGCTAAGCCAATCTAACACATTGAGGACACCAGATAACTCATCTTCTGAAGTATTTTGAAAACAATTTTAGCCTCTGACCTAGAATGATAAATGACTCATAGTCTTTAAATCAGAGAGTCAAAGAGTGACTTTTACATTTGGAGAGAACTGCAGATTGTTTTTGACTGACTTTTAAAAATAAATCTTGAGCCTTTTGGAAAAAGTTGGATCAATTTCACACATTATGCTCCAAAGTAAATTTCAAGTGGATACAATAATTAAATGTAA
>NW_023221093.1:0-683 GCF_002007445.2 Ailuropoda melanoleuca | reverse complement strand
CCAGCGGAGGAGCCCGATGTGGGACTCGATCCCGGAATGCCGGGATCACGCCCTGAGCCAAAGGCAGATGCTTAACGACTGCGCTACCCAGGCACCCCCCATAAGAGCTTCTTAAAGTGTTAGAGATAGAGGAATTTGAGCCCAGGGTTAAGTGGGATGCAGCAGCTTCTGGGTAAAATAAAGGCTTTAATTTCATTTAGATATGTATTTTAGAAGGGATACAGAAATCAAATATGATAGCTATAAAATTAAATGTACGAAGTGAAAGACATTTGGGCAATTATTTGATTTACTTAATCAGTTAATAAAGGAAAATGTTTAATTCCAGTCCCTGGATGAATTCTGTGGTTTCAGTTATCTGATTTGGCTAAAAAATACAAGTGAATACGTAATTGCAATTTTTGGAATGCACCTATAATATTGTTCAGCATAAGCGATCTCTGAAAGATCAGATTAGTATCCCAAGAGCACATTGACAAACATAACCTTTGTTGTTGAAAAGGCTATGATTCTATGATAGCTACAAAATTGTCTCCATTTTGAGATAATTTAAGTGCCTGTGCACCAATTTTACAAAGACCACACCAGGATTTAACTTTTAGAAATTATACATGGCTATTTTCAATCACACTACACAATTTTGCTTCAACTCCCTCAGAGCTTTTTTTTTTTTTTTTTTTTTT
>NW_023221092.1:0-2907 GCF_002007445.2 Ailuropoda melanoleuca | reverse complement strand
CACCGCACCCCCATCACCACCGCTCCCATTAGTGCGCCCCTATCCTCTGCTTGCCCTGGCTGAGGTGCTGGATCGCCAAGAGTCAGTGTTTATACCCAAGTTTAGTCAGTTGCATTTTTTTTTCATTGTAATTGCATAATTTAGGAAAACATCTTAGAAATGGATAAAATCTGAGTGTGAAAGAAGCTGTCATTTCTATGAAAATCAAGGACAGACGTGCTCTGGGAAGATTAAAAATATGAAGTTGCTAAAAAATCTAGAACCGCTGTGTAATTAGGTGTTGATGCTGATTTGGCTCTTATTAAAAGACCTCGGCCAGACTTTAAAATATGAGCAAATGCACACATGCATGTTTTAGATTAAAATAAAGTGCTTAAGCTTAAATATTATTTGCTTTATGATTCTCTACTTTAGATTAACTTTTAAAACTAAACAACTATTTTCTGCACCTTATCCAGACTGGGTCACTGTGTCTCCTTTCGGGATGAGTCCCTTTGTCTCGGTGCTTGTGCAGAAGAGCTGAGTTATTGGGCTGTGTCTGGAGTTTATACTCATCATGTGGGGTGGGATGGCAGAAACTTTCCCCAGAGTAGCCCAAAGGTCTAAAGGCTTTTGGAGGCCCATGGCAGATCTACCAGTGGTGCTCTGATTCTCCAGCATGTATACGCCCAAATTTTATAGAACCTGGAGTAGGTATAAACAGGAGAGCTGCCCTTCCCAGCAAAGCAAAGCTAACATTCCTGTTTGCACTGAGTGTTCTGACTTATTATTATTATTATTATTTTTAGGTTTTAAAGTGAAACTATAACTTTAAATGTAGTATTTTTCCAGGGGAAGTTTTCCCGTTCTATACAAATATATTTAAATGGACCATGCCCAGAGGGAAGAAAGCAAAGGTAGTTCTGTAATATTGTAAAAATAAAATAAAAATGTGAAAGAATCAGAATGGTCATGTTATATATAATTGTCAGTTTAGTATTAGGCTAGTTTGAGAAATGCAAGCTAGCCAAAAAAGTAATTAGCTCACAATAAATACAACGCGGACGACTAACTTCACTACTGCTCTTGGATTCTGCATAGACATTATAGCTGTGTGGATGACTGTTAGAAGTGACTTCGGATACTTTAACCCTGCCTTTCCCTATTCTCTGCTTGCTGTGAGAAGATATGGAAAACATTAAATACATTGAAGTGGTGAGTTGGGATAGGCACTTGGAAGGGAAAGGAATTCCTACCTCAGCAACGCTTACATAAATTGTAATAATTTCCAAAGACGCTAACATCTGACAAATATTCACCACAGGAGCCTCCAGATAATAAGGAGGGTACTTTTGAATCAGACAGAGTTTTGAGCCTGGTCTGAGAGAATTAAATATTTCATCAATCACTGTGTGGTCTATTTGTAGCTTTAATTGTTCAAATGTCTCTCTCTGGAGACATGCTTCTCACAGAAGCACAGTTAATACGACAACCCTTACTTTTATTGTTTTACTGGAGATAAGCTCAAGCTGTCCAACTGCCTACTATAATCCCTTAAAACCAACCACCAGTGAATCACACTCACTTTATGTCCAAGCGACCTAAAGTCTGCCTTGTTTTTCTGGCAGAAAATAGGTTTTAAGAAAGAAAAGTAAAAATCCTAAAGCATTTCCTTTCATCCTATATTTTTTCAGGTAAACTTAATGTGCTCATTTTTTCCTCACAAGAAGGCTATGGAAAATTGTTAAATGTTAGTTTATTGTTCAACCAAAATATACCTTTAAAATTTAAATGATGGTTTCTGATTGCTAAAGCATAGCATTTTAAGAGTACAAAAATCAACATAATTCTACCAGTGTAATACATAGCTGTAAGCTTTCGGTAAACTGCCTCCCAGCAGAAGACTATGACTACTTATTAGGCCTTTCCACTCTTCTGTTCCTCAACACACATATGAGGTCCTTTTGACTTTCCCTTTGAAACTTCTGCTTCTTGTGATCGTTAGGAAAGCTCATGGTGGTGGATTTTTTGTGTACTGTTTTAAGTTGTCGGTCATACTGAATAAGAAGTAATTGGCGAATAATTCACTGGTGCAGAATACTGTTCCAAAGAATAATTTAAAAAAATTCCAGTGACTGTAAGAATGATAATTTTTAAAAACCAAACTTTGAGAACATCCTAGTAGGAACCTTAGAAAATAGAGCCTCAATATTGTAAGTTAAATATATTATTCTATTTTATACACCTAGTGGTATATGTGCTTCCAGGCATCTATGAGAATGGAACTGAATTACAGAACTCAGTCAAATGTGGCCAATCTGTGGGGTCCAGAATCCCGCTGAAAAACCTTCTACGAGTCCAATGGTATGTAATAGAGGAGAGAATTCAGCTTGATTGTACTCTTCATGTATTTTATTTGTCAAGTCTCCACATGTTCAAGGTCAAACATATTCTTAACTAGAATCTTGAGAGATGGCCACCATGAAAAGTTATCACTGAGAAACAAAGAGTGTCTGAAAGCCCTACAGCAATGGGCTTTTCCTTAGAATGAAGTAAAGCCACAGCTATAAGCATATTTGATCTACTGCATCCCAATGAAAGGTGCGAGGAGAGCATCAGAACTCTTTACCTGGGGAAAATATAAATACATACATGATCTAAAAAGCTTACATTCCACACATGGCAGTAAAGTGCCTTTTCATTTCACTCTTAATCAATCTAACATGGTAGGGCATCTTAATCGCTTTCAAAGGATGCCATAAAAATCTTCCTCGAGTAGTGAGAGACCTAGATTTTCCATTAATAATTCACTGGAATACATGCTCCGAGAACTTGCGAGTGTCTTTTTAACAACCAATCCTGTTTGCCTGCATGAGCGTACTCGACTGAGTGTCCCTTCACTGAGTAGCGGGTAGCAATGGAAACTTG
>NW_023221091.1:0-683 GCF_002007445.2 Ailuropoda melanoleuca | reverse complement strand
TTTTGGATTTCTGGTCTTCATTTTTCTATTTGTCAAGCTCATTCTTCAATCATACTCTATCTCAAGGTAATACAAAATTCATTTAGTTACTTTAAATAAAATAAATTATTATCAAATCCTGGCTAAAACCTTGGGGGAGACTCACTCTTTTCAGTAGTTTGACCATGATTCCTTGATTGATTGCTAAATTACTAAAACTCACCTACCTCCATACACTCTTCAGGAGTTCAACTCTCAGGCTGGAACATCATTACCACGTTCCTTTAGGATCTTTTTGCTATGTGCATGAGTATTTTCACGTGGACTTTAGAGCTTATCTGCCTCAATCTTCATATTTTATGAAGAAGACGACTTAGGTGTTTTTGGAGTTGACCAGTTAGTTGAAGGCAGCACCAGCCTTGTCCAGGGCAAATGATTCAGAGTCTAATCTGGTCCCTTTGCATTCGACCCTACTGCCACTTCCTAGGCCTGCATTCTTTTGTTGGGAAAGAGAATGGGTACAGTGTCTGTACACATTTTCCCACTCTGATCTTGGCTTTTCCAAACTCCTGTTAATACAATCTAATGATCTATTACAAGGTAATCATCTGTGAATTTTTAGGACATGCTTGATATTTCTTCATTGTCAATCAGATGAAATTGAAATTTATCATAGGACCATGAAGGTCACATGGGATCTAATC
>NW_023221089.1:0-683 GCF_002007445.2 Ailuropoda melanoleuca | reverse complement strand
TCATTAAATATCATCTCCACCTCATCTCTTTTGCCTTATCTTTTTTCTTTCCTTCTGAACATCTTATTACACTCATGTTAGAGTTTCTCACTTTACATTTCTTGCCTCATAACTTTGCTTTCAAATGCCCCATCTCTTCCTCTTTCTATGGGACATTTAGTCAGTTCTTAAGATCCATATTCTATCTTAAGATCTAATTCTCTCTCTAGTCATGTCTAATGTGGTGTTAAACTCGTCCATTCAGATATTTATTTCACTTACTACATTTCTTTCTAGACATCCTACTTCATTCTTTTTCGAATCTCCTCGGCCATTGAAGTTTGTTTCATTTTAACATAGAAAACATGGTCATTTTAATTCTGTGTTTCATAACTCCAGTATCTGAGATCTTTGCAGGTCTGTTTCTACTGTTCGTCGTTTGCAATGGTTCTCACTCATGCTACCTCGTTTCCTTGAATGTTTATGTTATTTTTCTGTGAGCTGCTTGTTTTCCTTGGAAATGTATCTGAGAAAGTTCTTCGATGATTAAGGATCCCTAATTCTGGAGACAGTAGGAGGATCCTGAACTCGCTTTGTCCCTCGAACACAGCTAGATAGGTATCAAATTATTCTGAACACCCACGAAGTCAATCAGAGGTCTGAGAGAACAAAAACTGCAAGTCTACAAGTAGAAATGCAACCAC
>NW_023221088.1:1648-1912 GCF_002007445.2 Ailuropoda melanoleuca | reverse complement strand
AGTCCGTCAGAAACAACACCGTGCAGAGCCAGTCTTAGCACTATCATCAGCCTTCGTGACTAGGGATCCATAAGGGAAAGTGGTCGCGGTCGCCTGACGCGCGTGCTGACTAGTGAAATCTGAGACACCACACAGTTCAGGGAAACATCAACGAACGTGATCTCTCATAAGTAAGGGAGCATGAGTGAAAAATTTCAGGATTTTCGAGGACTCAGCGCCCTTCTTCTTGGTAATCAAGCAGATCGTCAAGGAAAACACCTCCAG
>NW_023221088.1:1018-1387 GCF_002007445.2 Ailuropoda melanoleuca | reverse complement strand
AGTCCGTCAGAAACAACACCGTGCAGAGCCAGTCTTAGCATATCATCAGCCTTCGTGAGTAGGATTCCATGAGGGAAAGTGGTCGCGGAAGCCTGACGAGCGTGCCCAATAGTGTTCTCTGAGACACCACACAGTTCAGGGAAATATCAATGAACATGATCTCTCATGAGTAAGGGAGCATGAGTGAAAAAGTTCAGGATTTTCGAGGACTCAGCGCCCTTCTTCTTGGTAATCAAGCAGAGCGTCCACGAATACACCTCCAGCGAACATCAGCCTTTTCCCTGGGGACCATGATTCCACACTGCTTGTAAGGGCCTGGGACGTATCCTATCACACCTGCCGTGGCAATGGAACGAAAAGGCCAAAGCC
>NW_023221088.1:533-818 GCF_002007445.2 Ailuropoda melanoleuca | reverse complement strand
TGATCTCTCATGAGTAAGGGAGCATGAGTGAAAAAGTTCAGGATTTTCGAGGACTCAGCGCCCTTCTTCTTGGCAATCAATTTGAGCGTCCAGGAAAACACCTCCAGCCAACATGAGCATTTTCTCTAGGGACCCTAATTCCACAATGCTTGTATGGGCCTGGGAAGTATCCTCTCACACCTTCCGTGGCAATGGAACGAAAAGGCCAAAGGCGAGTCCGTCAGAAACAACACCGTGCAGAGCCAGTCTTAGCACTATCATCAGCCTTCGTGACTAGGGATCCAT
>NW_023221088.1:0-496 GCF_002007445.2 Ailuropoda melanoleuca | reverse complement strand
GAGCGTGCCCACTAGTGGTCTCTGAGATACCACACAGTTCAGGGAAATATCAACGAACATGATCTCTCATGAGTAAGTTAGCATGAGTGAAATAGTTCAAGATTTTCGAGGACTCAGCGCCCTCTTTCTTGGCAATCAAGCAGAGCGTCCAGGAAAACACCTCCATCGAACATCAGCCTTTTCCCTGGGGACCCTGATTCCACACTGCTTGTATGGGCCTGGGACGTATCCTATCTCACCTGCCGTGGCAATGGAACGAAAAGGCCAAATGCGAGTCCGTCAGAAACAACACCGTGCAGAGCCAGTCTTAGCACTATCATCAGAATTCGTGAATGGGGATCCATGAGGCAAAGTGGTCGCGGAAGCCTGACGAGCGTGCCCACTAGCGGTCGCTGAGACGTCACACAGTTCAGGGAAATATCAACAACATGATCTCTCATGAGTAAGGGAGCATGAGTGAAAAAGTTCAGGTTTTTCTAGGACTCAGCGCCCTTCT
>NW_023221087.1:0-683 GCF_002007445.2 Ailuropoda melanoleuca | reverse complement strand
AAAGTCTATTTTTACTCCCTTCACTTAGGAATCATGAGGAATTCTAGATCAATTTTTGAGCCTCTGGTTGAATTTTAGATCCTCTAGCGGAGAAAGTGCTGCCCAAGAATGTTCAGTAGTAAGTCTCTTAGATATTCTCTTCCTTTCACGTCCCCTTTCTTCCCCTCCTGATCCTGCTCAGATCTCTCTCTCTCTCTCTCTCTATATATATATATATATAAATCAAATGGGAAAAATGCTTTACTTTTACATAGACAGGTAGTTATTTAGAGAAAGAAATAATCACAACTTAAATCTTAGGATCTCTTCCTTTCTTAGAATTGGAGACCACGTCAAAATCAAATTTATTACATGTCTTGGCATCCATTTGAAAAGCTACCCAATATAAGCAAAATTAGCAGCTACTTCTCCGTACTAACTCAAGGATAAAAACAAAATATAATGTGATTAAGATAAAACAACGTATTACCTCATTTTCCAACTGAGTTATTTTAGGGCTTTTAGGTTTTAATATTTGGTATTGCCTAAATCCTAAGGTTTTCCTACTTGGCTATCTTGGCATGAGCAGAAAAACCCAAGACAGCCTTTTAACTCTTCCAGACTGTAAACTCTGTGAGGTCAGGTACCATATCCACCTTGTTCCTTTGGGCATTGCCAGGTATTCATCCCAGGGTTTAGCTGAT
>NW_023221086.1:0-683 GCF_002007445.2 Ailuropoda melanoleuca | reverse complement strand
CACACTTTTAAACATGCTAAAACATTTCAAACAAAATTATGTCCCAAAATGAAATATATAATACTGAATATTTTTCACCTTACTATGAATGGTTTCACCTAGGAACAAGTTCAAGTAAAAGAAAATTTGAATAAAACATTGATATTTCATTCTGTTTCATATGCTTATATATGATATATAAATGAAATAGTATGCATGATGCAATTTGAAAATATAACCATGGAAACTATCATCTTTATGATCAGAAAGAAAATAGAGTGCCTGAGTGTCTTTCACTACATATAATGGTAACAGCTTACATGCGGATACAGCTTTGCAATTAAGGAAGAAATTTCACAAACTATACTATAGGTGACTAGCATTAAATACAAGCAACACATGCACAAAATACTAGTCCTTCCAAGCAAAGAACATAAACACGAAATGGATAAGGTTTTCTCAATAAATTTCTCTAGAATATGATGTTTATAGTCCCCAGTTTTCTGTCAGGAGGTTCACAACTGCTCTGGTAGTTTCAAAAGAAAAGGCAGAGGCAATCTGATTTCTACACATTTCTCAACTTGCTTGTATAATTAATTAATACTTTTACATAGAGGTTTTGTCATATGTCTGTCAGTGCTTTGTGGATCCATATTACAATCTGAAGGATTAAGATTATATTGATCTTAACTTAAAAGGTTAAT
>NW_023221084.1:0-683 GCF_002007445.2 Ailuropoda melanoleuca | reverse complement strand
GCTTCTTCCTTTTGGCTCTTGGGAACCGTGGTGCTGTGAACATGGGTGTGCAGACAGCACTTGGAGATCTTGCTTTCCGTTCTTTTTATGTGTACTCAGAAGTGATACTCTGGATCGTATGATCCTTTTTTTATTTTTCAGTTTTCGAGGGACCACCACGCTTTCTTTCCGTCGTGGCTGCACCATTTCAGATCCCCACCAACAGCGCACAAGGGTTACAGTTTATCCACACCCTCACCAAGACATGTTCTTTTCTGTTTCTTTTTTAAAAAAGCGATTCTGATGGGTGTGAGATATTGTCTTACTGTGGTTTTGATTTGCATTTTCCTAATGATGAGTGATGTTGAGTGTTGTTTATGTCCTTCTTGGCTTTGGAGAAATGTTCATTTAGTTCCTTCACTTGTTTTTTGACTGGATTGTTCTGTTGCAGTCCTTTGAATATTCTGGTTATTATGACATCCAGATATCCTTCTTAGATATATGATTTGCGAATATTTTCTCCTGTTCATTGGGCTGCCAGATTCTGTTCTGTCGATCGTGTCCTTTGACGCACAGAAGTTTTAAATTTTGATGTAGCCGAAAGGATCTGTTTTCACATTAGTTGCCTGTGAGCAGTGTATTTTCAGATCTAACCATATTGCCAAATACACATCTGGTGTTCTGCTTTTAACTGTAATACACAG
>NW_023221083.1:0-683 GCF_002007445.2 Ailuropoda melanoleuca | reverse complement strand
GCCTCAAAGTTACGTTTAACTTAAATTGGTCCCAGTATAGTAGTGCCCCTAAATGGTTGGCAGGAACAAGGGTAAATCTCCTTGAGAGAAACATGCCTTCACCTTGTACCTCAAAGAATTCCCATAAATACTTTTGCAAAAACTAAGCACCTCCCAGTAAAAATCAAAACAAAACAAAAAAACTAAGCATACACACAGAAACCCAGGCACCATGTATGAAAAGCAGTATAAACCAGACAGAATGAATAGATCCTGGAATTATCAGACATGGACTAAAAAATAGCTATGATCATCATGTTTAAAGAAATTAGATACTAGCTTAAAAGAATCTTCAAAAAACAATTGTTTTTTAAAAAATGACTAACCAGATTTGAAATATAAATAGGACTTATAGAAATGAAAAAATACAGTAATTAAATTCTCAACTATTTCAGGTGCCTGGCTGGCTCGGTTGGTAGAGCAAGACTCTTGATCTCAAGGTCATGAGTTTGAGCCCCACATGTGGTGTAGAGATTACTAAAAAATAATGATAAATTTTAAAAATTAAAAAAAAATTTTCTCAGCTATTTCATACAAGTTTTGAAATACAGAAAAGTTGAAAAAAGAGTGTAATGAACACCTACAATTACTACTTAGATCCAATAATTGTTAGCATTTTATCATAGCTATTTTATATATTTTTA
>NW_023221082.1:0-683 GCF_002007445.2 Ailuropoda melanoleuca | reverse complement strand
TTTTTTTATTAAGTAATCTCTACACCCAATGTGGGGCTGGAACTCACAACCCTGAGATCAAGAGTCACACACTCCACTGACTGAGCCAGCCAGGCGCCCTCACTTACGTTCACTTTTAAGAGTATTTTACAGTCTTTGACTGCTGATGGCTTCTTGAAACTCTTTCCTTTTGGTTTTCATGACCCACTCTTTTAATAGCTATGTGAGTTGGGACAAGCCATTTAGCCTCACTTGAATGGGAATGATCGCAGGGCCTCCCCACTGACTTCCCATGAGGGTTAGATAAGATGGCATGTGGGAAGCATGAATACCTCATCATTTTCTCCTTACTCTTTCCTTGTCTTCCTTCAATCCTCTGACCACCCATTCTCAGTCTTAGCAGGTATACTTTGGAGCAGTAGTTCTCAACTGGGGGTGATTTTGCCCACCAGGGGACATTTGGCAATGTCTAGAGATGTGTTTGACTGTTACAACTGGGAGGATATTACTGGCAGCTGGTGGGGAGAGAACAGCGATGCTGTTAAGTGTCCTGTACTGCACAGGACAGCACCCAGCAGCAAAGAATTATCTGGCCCCAAATAATGCCAATAGTGCTGAGGTTTCTATGGAAACAGCTCTCCATGATTATTGTAAAAAGGGTTGAAAATACAGATAAGCCAAAAACAAAACAAAACAAAACAAAA
>NW_023221081.1:0-2879 GCF_002007445.2 Ailuropoda melanoleuca | reverse complement strand
TATCTCTGTCAAATAAATAAATAAAATCTTTAAAAAAAAAAAAAAAAGAGAGAATACCTAGAGGAACTTTCCAGGGCCACAGCCGTGACATTTCAAATGACTCCGAGTACTCAGAGATGAGGACAAATACCAAGAGAATGGCACAGGCCAGCCCACATAAATCAAATTATTCTTTCATTTAGCACTATGGTCATGGTACTTGCTGCATCACAAAGGCTCTCTCTTAGATAGATGTAGGTAAATAGCCAGATGCCAACTCAAGGAGAACTTCCGAGGTATAAGAAAGGCCTCTGCTTGTCCTCTGGTCCGCCTCTCACGCCCAAAGAGTACCTTTACAAAGAAATTGGAAGGCAGGCAGTTAAAGCGAGAATGAGGACAGAATGCCTTTGAGAATCACAAAAATTATAAACTTGTTTCCTGTAAAAATGATTATATGCCCAATTTTGCAAATGTGAAGGAGTTTTTGAGCTTTGTAAAACCCAACTGCAGAACTGTAATCATTTATGGACCTCAGATTAAGAATCCCAGAAAAAAAGGCATTTTCCCCTAGTAAGGAGCAAATGTCATTGAACAAAGTAGCTTCAACCTGTCTGAACCACTGACACTGACAGATTTAGTCTCCTTCAGTAAATTCTTATTCAGCACCTCTCCTCACACAAGGCACCGTGCAAAATGCTCGATGCCCCCGGGCGGTCTCAGCAGAACCTCACCATTCAAGAACAGCTTTGGATGAAGGGCAGCATTTCACTTTATAATAGCATTAGTGCAACCAAAGGGTTGTGTTCATTATCGTTGTTCTGCTCGAATTTAACTTCTTATATTTACTTTTCAAAGAAAGATTTCTGCAAGCTCAGCAAACATATTAACTTTTAATGATGCAATTCGGGGTAAGGGTCTACAGAAACCTCAGTGACTCCCTGGAGACGTATCATCAGTTACACATTCCAAAGCGTGGCCCAACCTGACACAACGCCGCCTCCGGCTATGCGACGAGACCCGAGCACACAGTCAGGAGGAGGGCTCCGGAGTCCCACTCAGACACCGGCCTTCCACTGCTGCAAGCAGGTTCAGAGGGCAAGGTCCTAGATGAAGGGACTGAAACAGATACTGCATCCTGGCAGAAGGCAAAATGCAATCCTGACACTTTCCCCGAAGACCCTTTAGCTGAGAATTCTCAAGACTCCTTCACCATTTCTATGACCTTGCCTTTGGCCACTGAATTCCAAGACAAAAAGGTGTTTCGGGTAGGCAGGTCAGAATCCTGCCTCCACCTGCTACTTCCTAGCTTTGTCACTAATGGGTCAGGCAGTTAACATTGTTAAGTCAAATAAGGTCCCTATCATGTAGGCTTTTGCGAGGACGAAATGAGATCATCTCCTCAAGGACCCAGGGTGATGCCTGACAAAGAGAAGCACTGCATAAATGTTCATTCTTTTCATACATTACCCACTCTGATCTTCATGGCCTCTGAAAGTTAGTTGGACCTGGTTCAGAGAAAGTCAAACTTTCTCAAACTCACATAAGCTACCACGGTGGGGAGCCCAAACTGGAAGTAAAGCTCCTGATCCCACACTGGCAAGCGCTCTAATAAACACAGCATGGACGCCTGTAAACATGGAGCCAGGCAAAAGACGCTAAATGCCGCTGATGCCGTAGTAAACAAGACAGGGAGTCTGTTCTCACGATGGAACAGAGTCCAATGAGAGAAGCCTCTGACGTATACATGTTTGTGTGTGAGAAGAATTTTTAGCACGAAAAACAAACGCACAGACCACTAAAGGAAAGCATACGGGGTACTGAGCCAGCAATGGCTTTCTACAAAAAATGGTACTCAATCTGGGCATCAAGGTGCTGTGAAAACATTTGAAGTCAGAACACCAGGACAGAATTACCACTTATAAGCAATGAGGCTTTGAATAAATTCCTCAACATTCTATAGATTATTGTTTCTCTCATGTGGAAAATGGGGATAATAATATCCACCCCACAGAATTGCTACGAGAATTAAAGTAATGTTTGTAAAACCCTGAAAATCATGTAATTCATTGTCTAAACCAGGACACTCTTGAGAGCATGAGAAAGCACTATTAAAAATTATCCAGGGTGGGGTGCCTGGGCGGCTCAGTCAGCTGAGTGTCCAACTCATGATTTTGGCTCAGGTCATGATCTCAGGGTTGTGAAATCGAGCCCCACGTTGGGCTTTACACTCAGAGAGGAGTCTGTTTGAGACTCTCTCTCTCCCTCTCCCTGTGTCCCTCCCCCGCAAATAAATAATCTTTAAAAATAATTTATTCCAGAGTAACAGGCAAAACCTGGCCGAAGGTCACCCTACTAGGTATCACCATACCGACCACATATATATGAGCACTCAGAATATATTAGTTCTTTCATTTGTTCCTAGGGCCTTGAAGGATGCACAGTAATTTCCCAGGCAGAGAGAGTAAAGGGGGAAAACACATAACAGAGGGAATCCATGAAAAAGGAATATTCCAACATAAAATACTTGTAAAAAGGTTCATTCATACAACCACATAATTATAAAATACCTCGAAGGAATTGAGATATCATTAAATTCAAACATCCCATTATATAGATGAAGAAACTGAACCTCTGAGTGGTTAAATGACAGGAATATTTCATTTCAGAGCCAGGATCAGTGCCTACATTTTCTGACTGCTCACCCAGGAACCTAACCATAATCACACCTCATCTCTAAAAAAAGATTTCTGGCACGCCTGGGTAGCGCAGTCATTAGCGTCTGCCTTCGGCTCAGGGCGTGATCCCGGAGTTCCGGGATCAAGTCCCACGTCGGGCTCCTCTGCTGGGAACCTGCTTCTTCCTCTCCCTCTCCCCTGCTGTGTTCCCTCTCTCGCTGGCTG
>NW_023221080.1:0-683 GCF_002007445.2 Ailuropoda melanoleuca | reverse complement strand
AGCAAAATCATATGGTATTTGTCTTTCTCTGACTGACTTATTTAGCTTAGCATAATACACTCTAGCTCCATTCATGTCATTGCAAACAGCAAGATTTCATCCTTTTTTATGGCTGAGTGATGTTGTATTTTATATATATACCCCACATTTTGTTTATCCATCTTCAGTTGATGGACATTTGAGCTCTTTCCATAATTTGGTTATTGTTGATAATGCTGCTATAAATATTGGGGTGCATGTCCCCCTTTGAATCACTACATTTTTATCTTTGGGGTAAACACCCAGTAGTGCAATTGCTGGGTGGCAGGGTAGTTCTGTTTTTAACTTTTTGAGGAAACTCCATACTGTGTTCCAGAGCGGCTGCACCAGTTTGCATTCCCACCAACAGTGTAGGAGGGTTCCCCTTTCTCCGCATTCTCACCAACATCTATTGTTTCCTGTGGATATTCGTTCGGCTCTATGGCTCACTTATTAATGGGGTTGTTTGTTTTCTTATTGTTTTTGAAGCATTGTTTGTATATTCTAGATAACTGTTTATTAGATGTGTCTTTTGTAAACATATTCTCCCAGTCTGTGCTTATCTTCTCATTATCTTGAGATTGTGTTTCATAGAGCAGAAGTTTTAAATTTTACTGAAGTCCAGTTCATCAATTATGTCTTCCATGGATCATGCCTTCTGTGTT
>NW_023221079.1:0-683 GCF_002007445.2 Ailuropoda melanoleuca | reverse complement strand
GTGTCTGTTCAGCGACCATCCCCCCACCTCCCGCGAGTGGTGGTTGGGGTGTCTGAGCACACACGGCTCCCTGAGACATGAATGGCAGCAAGTGAACGGCAGCGCCACAGGCTTGGGTTCACGTCCTCGGGAACTCGGGAGAAGCGCAGCGGGGGCCCAGACGCAGCTAGGGGGCCCGTGCCGGCCACCTGTGCTCTCCGACGTGAATGAACACGGCCAGCAACTCGGGGTATAAAAAGTTTAAAACCAACTTTTATTCTGTGGTCGTTACAGAGGTTAGATAAGTCAGAGGCGTACAAGTCACCAAGGAAAGAGGGTCCGTCCCCGGGGCCACCTGGGGCCGTGGATTCTCGAGGGTGCCGCCAGGTGGCGTGGCTGACAACAGGTGCCGGAAGGTCGGCTGAGTTGGGCCAAACCTGGTGGTCTGTAAGGACGTGGGGGAAGGCAGCTGGGCGGGACCATCGAAGTCTTTTAAAATAAAAGGCACACGTGGCCTTCCTGAGCGGACTCGAATTCGCAACGGTGGTCTTTGGGAGAAAACAGAGCTGCCGGTGCAGTGGGACCGCGGCGGCAAGTTCAGGAGCCCTGGGCTGCGTCGGCCTCCTTTACCTGCACCGCCCGGTTCAGTGAGTTGGGCAGGCGGTCGGGGGCGCCCGGAAGCACAGTGACTGCACGGGTACAGG
>NW_023221078.1:0-683 GCF_002007445.2 Ailuropoda melanoleuca | reverse complement strand
AGAAACTGGGCACCTTCTCTCTCTTTGCACTCAGTATACTACTCTAATCTTCCCCAGGCAATGGAACCTCTGAGGAATGTTCACAGCAAAAGAACTCATTCACAGAAAGAGTGCCTTTGCTGGTTTCCTGCCCCAGAGTCCCACTGCGGACAATGAGGTGGTAGGTGGGGGTGGGGAGTGGCATAAGTGGTAGGGCATAAGAAGTTGCTCAAAGCTTTACTAGGAGAAAATGTAGAGAGATGAGGTGTAGAGCTATCAGCCTATGTTTTTTCTTGTTGCTTCTGTGCCTACCTCTCTTCCTCCCCTAACTCTGGTGACCAAAGAGTCTCCAGCTGTGTGCTGTACGCCTGCCCACCAGCTCACCAATCTCCACTGGCCTTCTTTTCGTCATTAGGCTTGCCAAGCCCTTTCCCAACCATGCTTTTCACCACTCTGTCCCATGGCCTGCTTACACACTCTTCCCAAGGCTTCCCAGCCTTCAGATAGAGCTGACACAGGCACTGCCTCAGAGACATTTCCTTGACTCTCAGGAGGTTCTGTGCCTACCCTCAGCCCCACAGTTCTCTGTGTCAGCACTGAGAGGATTTCCTGCAGAATTCTGTCATTTGTTTATTGTTGTCTTTCACCTTAGCTGGTGTGTCAACTCCACGAAGGCAAAACCCACATGGGTTGTATTTACTCTC
>NW_023221077.1:0-683 GCF_002007445.2 Ailuropoda melanoleuca | reverse complement strand
CCCCTGAATCTTCAGCTCTTAGAACAAAGCCTGGATATGGTCAATGTCCAATAAACATTCGTTGAAGAAAATGAGAGTGTGAATGATCAGTGGCACCAGGAGTGAACACCCACTCCACCGCCTTTTGCTTGTACCCAAGCTCTCCTCGTCCTGACTGGATAATGTCAGGCTTTGCATGTCATGGTAATGAGCCCAGCTCTGAGGTCTTGGAGCCACTGAATAAAAAGCCTAACTCTTGGGGCAGATTTGTGAACATGTGTGAAATCAAGCATGAAAAAGAAAGCTAGACTCTTACATGGGTCTAATTTGTGAAGATAACTGCTAAGAAACTAGAATAGGTTGGAAGGAAACATCAAGATCAGGCAATTCCCCATTTGCTCTCAACACCATTAGCTCTCTGTCTGTTAAAATGCCATCACTGATAGAGGCAGCCAGAGCCAGAAAGCTCAGGCTCAACTTTTATAAATTAACACTGTGAGTGCCCTGTGTTCTTGTGGTGGTTATGCAGTGTATTGGTGTTGGCCAAATTTGAGAGGGATGAACGAACCCTTTCTTACCAGAGTCACTGTCCTGAACAAAACTCTAAAATGATTCCTATTGAATCAAGTAATTTAGTAAGCAGGTCATTAAGTACCTACCATATTGCAACCATTTTCCTAGGCATTTTTACAAAAATATCATTT
>NW_023221076.1:372-1584 GCF_002007445.2 Ailuropoda melanoleuca | reverse complement strand
GGGAGTGGATTCCTTTGGGTTTTCCATATAGAGTATCATGTCATCTGCGAAGAGAGACACTTTGACTTCTTTGCGGATTTGGATACCTTTGATCTNGGATACCTTTGATCCCTTTTTGTCTTCTGATTGCTGTTGCAAGGACTTCTAGTACTATGTTGAATAATAGTGGCGAGAGTGGGCATCCTTGTCGTGTTCCTGATCTTAAGGGAAAGGCTTCCAGCTTTTCCCCATTGAGAATAATGCTTGCAGTAGGCTTTTCATAGATGGCTTTTATGAGATTGAGAAATGTACCCTCTATTCCTACACTCTGAAGGGTTTTAATCAGGAAAGGATGCTGTATTCTGTCAAATGCTTTTTCTGCATCTATTGAGAGGATCATATGGTTCCTGAGTATTTTCTTGTTGATATGATGTATCAATTGATTGATTTGCGAGTGTTGAACCATGCTTGCATCCCAGGTATGAATCCCACTTGGTCATGATGGATAATCCTTTTAATGTACTGTTGGATTCTATTAGCAAGGATCTTGTTGAGGATTTTGGCATCCATATTCATTAGAGAAATCGGTCTGTAATTCTCCTTTTTGAGGGGGTCTTTGCCTGGTTTGGGGATCAAGGTAATATTAGCCTCATAGAATGAGTTTGGTAGCTTTCCTTCTGTTTCTATTTTTTGAAATAGCTTTAGGAGAATAGGTATTATTTCTTCTTTGAATGTTTGTAGAATTCCCCAGGAAAGACCGTCTGGGCCTGGAGTTTTATTATTTGGAAGGTTGTTTATCACTGACTCAATTTCTTCATAGTTAATTGGCCTATTTAAGAAATCTATTTCTTCCTGTTTCAGTCTTGGTAGTTTATAGGTTTCCAGGAAGGCCTCCATCTCTTCCAGATTGTTTAGTTTTTTGGCATATAGCTGTTGATAAAAGTTTCTAATAATCCTTGCAATTTCAATGGTGCTGGTCGTGACCTCTCNTGTTGTTGGTCGTGACCTCTCCCTTTTCACTCATAATTTTAATAATTTCGGTCCTTTCTCTTTGCTTTTGGATCAGCCTTGCAGTGGTCTGCCAATTTTATGGATTCTCTCAAAGAACCAGCTTCTAGTTCTGTTGATCTGCTCTACTGCACTTCTGTTTTCTAATTCATTGATTTTTGCTCTAATTTTGGTCAACTGCTTCCTTGTGAGTGGGTTCCTTCTGTCCCTCTGTTGCTGTTCCAG
>NW_023221076.1:0-168 GCF_002007445.2 Ailuropoda melanoleuca | reverse complement strand
TTGTTTTTTGATTTCCTGGTTTATCGAGTCATTCTTGAGCAGGATGGTTCTTAGCCCCCAAGTGTTTGAGTTTCTTCCAGGTTTTTCCTTGAGGTTCAGTTCCAATTTCAGAGCGTTGTGGTCTGAGAATATGCATGGGATAATTTCAATCTTTTAGTATTGGTTGAG
>NW_023221075.1:0-683 GCF_002007445.2 Ailuropoda melanoleuca | reverse complement strand
AAAAAAAGCCCAAAAAAAACCCCACAAAAGATTGATGTGTTACATCAAATAGCTATGCTATTTCCAAACAACTAGTATATTTTGAGATTTTGGTTGCTTAATTTTTTTAATATGGTCAGAGCCATACTAACAGGAACTGAGTTCCAACTTTGAAATGAGTTTATATTCAATCTTCATGTCAGATTTTCCTCGGTAGCAAAACTGTATCTTTCACATAACCTTAGTATAGCGGTGACATCAGAATTTGCTACTGTCTGTAAAGTATTATCCATAATACTGTGACATTCCAGCCATTTCCTACCATGTTTGAATTCTTTTGTTGTTCTTAATGAAGCCAATACAAGTAAGCCTATGTAATTAGTCCCTATATTAAGAGACTAATGGTGCACGATCATACGACCTATTTTCTTCTCACCAAATCAGGCGAGGTATTACTTTTCATTCTTATGGTTTTATTTAAATGTTGTAAACATAAATTTCTTAAGAGGAAATATTAATTTTATCTAAATTGATACTGATCCAAAACCTTTCTCTATAATTCTGAAATACAAAAACTCTGAAATCTGAAAGTTTGTTTATAATTTTGGCAAAAAATGTTACAAGAATATTTATTTGTTTGTCTTTAGAAATATCAATGTGTTGGGGTGCCTGGGGTGGCTCAATCCATTAAGCCACCAACTCTG
>NW_023221074.1:0-683 GCF_002007445.2 Ailuropoda melanoleuca | reverse complement strand
GGGGGGGTATTGTCATCCTCAAATTACAGACAGGAAGCTGAAGCACAGAAAGGTTAAGTAACTTACTTAAGATCAAACAGCTAACAAACAGCAGAGTTGGGATTTTAACCCTAGTGATTTAAGTCTTTATCCTTAGCCATTATGCTCTACTGCCTTATGAATGAAGGGTAGAACTTCCGCACGGCTTATGTTAGGAGGAGGTTACAGCAGGTTAAGGAGAGGGGGGTGTGGGGAAGGAGGGTATTCTAGACAGAGAAGAGTTGAAAGAATGGCACAGAGATTAGGTGTACCCCTAACAGTACTTTATTTTGTCTAGAAAGCTGTCTAGTATGCAAAGAACTTTTTCAGCCATTCCTTAATGTGCTTCTCCTTATGACCCTCTGAAGCCATGATTATTATTCTAATTAGAAGGACGAGTATAGGGGGACCTGGAATGGGAAGGCACCAGCTGGGCTGCCTC
Source organism: Ailuropoda melanoleuca (assembly GCF_002007445.2). NCBI lineage: Eukaryota > Metazoa > Chordata > Mammalia > Carnivora > Ursidae > Ailuropoda > Ailuropoda melanoleuca. Next base: position 223 of record NW_023221074.1, on the reverse strand, counting down.
GAGTTTCAAAAACCTGGTCACTTAACTGCAGACAAGTGCCTTTTCCCATATTGAAGTATTAGCAAGTAAATACATTCATTGCTCCTACTCTGAGCAAGGCCCTGTGCTAGCCTGTTCATATATGTTCTAATTTCACCCACACAACAGCCCTAAGAGGTAGGTGCTGTTACATTTCAAAAGAGGAAACAGTTCAAGTCTGCCTCTACCTAATTTTTTTTTTTTT
>NW_023221073.1:0-682 GCF_002007445.2 Ailuropoda melanoleuca | reverse complement strand
AAGATAGGACACTAATTTTTCCTGTAATCCAACATAGGATAGGAGTGTGGCAAGGGAATACATCCTGTTACTTTACATCCTGTAAATTTTGAGGCAAATATATACACACTTGCACGTGCACAATGTCCTTCTTTTGTATCAAGACTCCTCTGAGGTTACAGTGTGTTTTGTCCATTTGTGAGCAGTTTTGGGATTTCAGTTCTTTGCAAGGTAAATGGGAAAGGATCTGTAGGGTGCTGGGACGTGGGATGATTTGAACAAATGTGAGTTTCTCCAGGAGAATACACACAAGACTGACCGAACTCCACACTTAGCTGTGTGATCGTGGAAACGAAGGTGGCCTAGAGACATTTGTCTTACCTACGAGGTCTTAGAGAACACACCACCCCAAGAATCTCACAGAAGAAATACATAAATAAACAGAAAATCTTAATGAGTATAATCTAGAAGCAAGATACAGGAAGTGAAATAGCAAAGGACAAGATATGGAAAAAGACAAGAAATAACAGAAGACAAAGAAATAGATGATAAAGCATAATCATTGGCAGGAACAAAAGGATAATATAGTGGAAGCTTTTGTATCTACAAATGTAAAACCAATAGGAAAAAGAAAAGGAATAACAATAATCTGTCAATTTTGCGAGGTTTAACTTTTTTTCTTTTTTTAAATTTTTAAAAAAAA
>NW_023221072.1:0-682 GCF_002007445.2 Ailuropoda melanoleuca | reverse complement strand
GCCACCAACAGCAGCAGCATCTCCACACAAAGGGACACCTGACTCATGGAAGAACTGCTGACCCACCTTTTTGGGGAAAGTTTTCCTGCCCAAGGGAAGGCTTTGTTTATCACTAACACTTGCTTACTCACTTTTCTTTGGAACTACGTGGATGTGCTGGTAGGGCAGATAAGGTGAATCAGTGATTAACCAAAACAGTAACTGGTCCACCACAGTCCAACCGTAAGCAGTTCAACTTATTCTCACCTGCACCCTGGAAGCAGTGGAAAGTGACTGTTCATTGACATCGTAGTAATGCCATGAAAACAATGAAATCAAAAAGATGCCCTCTTGCCCTAATCCAAACTCTCTGGTTCTTTTCTCAAAAGAAGGGCAGGCTGGTTCAGGTAAAGATCCATTTTGCACATACTTTAATTTTTTCATGGTGGACAGCATCTGCTTATATTATGAATAGGTTTATGCTGTCTCTGTGGATAGCTGTAATATAACACAGTCTCAGAAGCAGGGGCTCCGAAGTCAAACTGCCTGGGTTCCAATACCCCTGTTTTACCATTTACTGGCTGCATCTCAGTTTTCCTGTCTATAGTATGGGAATAACAATAATTACTATTTTCTCAGGATTGTAGAAAGAATTAAATGAGACGATGTACGTAAAGCATCCAGAATAGCACTTTGTACTCAG
>NW_023221071.1:0-682 GCF_002007445.2 Ailuropoda melanoleuca | reverse complement strand
GTCTTGGGTCCGTGGCCTGGAAGGTTCTTCCCCTAGAAAAGTCCTCATCTCCTTGAGGTCTTTGCTAAATGTTGCCTTCTCGGTCAGGCCTTCCTGACCGCTCTATTTAAAGAGTTCTTTGTCCTATTATGTATTTTACTTCCTTGTTTTCCTTAGTCTCCCTCCACGACATGTGCACTCCACAAGGTATAGTCTCTGAAGGCAGGGATTTCTTTGTCACTCTCTTTTCCACTGCTATTTTTCAGGACCTAGAACAGTGCCTGAGACCTAATAGTTCCTCAGTAAGAATGTGATGTATGAGTTAGGTAGAAATACCATCAATTTAAACTTTTCTATTTTCAGCATTAAAGTCTACAAAGAAGAATGTGTGCTTCCAATCGTGAGCATGTTTGCACTATCTTTAAAGGGATAGAAGCCCAAATAAAAAGATTTCCTCCTTAGATTTTTCTGGACATGACCAGCAATTCCTGGTTTTTCAAAGCTAATCCCTACTGCTGAATTCCAGCCATGTGGAACTTTAATCTCTAAATGAAGGAGAATTCACCCTTTCAAATTAAGTCATAATAAGGGGTAAAGGATTCAGTTTGGATATTATGGTGACTCTGCTTGCTCTTGTCAACTGCACAGAGGATTCTAATGCATTTTAAACATGGCCCTTCGGGGAGGCATGTTTTGGCCGTTT
>NW_023221070.1:0-2826 GCF_002007445.2 Ailuropoda melanoleuca | reverse complement strand
GGGGGGGGGTGTGCTCGCTCTCTCTCCCTTTCTCAAATAAATAAAAAAATCTTTAAAAAAAAAAGAAGAAACAGATCAAGAGATGAATAAAAAAGCATAGCATCTAGAAACAGACACAAAAGTCACGAAAATTGAGTATAATATAAAGGTGACTCAAATTATTGAGAAAAAAATGTGGAGTTTTCCATAAATGCTATTAAAACAACCAGCTAGCAATATGGAAACACATAAAGGCTTCTCTCTACCCTAATCCTTACACTAAAATGTCACCCACCATTATTTAAATCCTAGATTTAAATGTAAAGAGTGAAATCTATAAAAACACTGGAAGAAAATATGTATAAATTTTTACAAACTTGAAAGGTCTTTCTCAGCATAACACAAAATTCAGAGACCACAAGAAGAAAGGTGGCTTGCACAAATACATGCACACTCACCACAAACAAAAGACAGGGGCAGCCAGCAAGCTGGTCCAAGCACACTATTCAAGAGTGCGCCATACACATCTCTGTTAAAAGGTCAGAAGTTGGGTAATGAGATACAAGGATGCAGCTAAGGGCATTATTTAAACCTGTCATTTGTAGTAGAACTATTCTCTCTCTCTCTCTTTTTAGAGAGGGAGGGGGTTTCTGGAGGGGCAGAGAGAGAGGGAGAGAGAGAATCTTAAGCAGACTCCACACCCAGTGTGGAGCCCTACTCGGGGCTCAGTCTCAAAACCCTGAGACATGACCTGAGCCGAAAATCAAGAGTCGGTCACTTAACTGACTTAGCCACCCAGGCACCCAAGAATTACTCTTTTTAAAGCATTACTCCTTGTGAAGTTTTATTTCCTTGGCCCTCTCCTTGGTTTTTTGGTTGTTGTTGTGTTTTGTTTTTTTTTTTTTAAATAAAAGCCAGTAATACCCCAGCACTATCCCAAGCAACAAAGCCTGTTTCTGGGTCCTTTGCTTCACTTATGTAAAAGCTACTAATTGAAAACCTACCTGAGGATAACTCCCATTTGTCAAGGATGTATGTACACTGTGAGAATGATTACTACTTAAATCCCTCCTTTCTCTCTGCAATTAAAAAAAGGAAAGACAAAACATGCATTGCTTTTTTTTCAGATTATAAAACTAATACACGTCTGTGACAAAAAATTTGGAAAACGCATGAAGAAAAAAACATGAAGAAAATAATCTCTAATCTCATTAATCAGATGTAACTCTTATTAAAATATTGATATATTTTCTTTGCCACATGTTCTTTGTAATTATATTGTGACCTAATTTTTATCACACAGTAATTTTTGTTGTCATCCTGCTTTCTAAAATCGATCTATTGTGAACATTCCCCCGTGCCATTTGGACTTCTGCAACACTACGTCCTAATGGCTATGGTATATTCCATTGAATGGAGGAATCATACCCGTTATACAAAACTCTCATTTCTAATTGTTCTTCATCATAAACAGTTTCGGGTAGATTATAGGCTTATGAGATGGGTACACAGCTTTCCTACCCTACATCATTATCATACTGGGCTTCAAAGAATCAAACAGTATAGACAACGAAAAAAACTTACCTTTTTTTTCCTTGATGGTTTTCTTGTTTTCTCCACCTGCTGCTGCTTCTTTCTCTCTCTGCCATAAATCTAATGTTAAAGACACAAGAAAATTTATATGCAGCCAATTAAAAAAAAACTGGAAATGACTATAGCTTGATAAGTGGTCTTTGTGAAATTTATTACCCCAATTCTGTGTTTCAAAGGGCACTCCAGCTATCAAAAAGATTGATTTGCAATAAAACTTACCATAAATAAAGATATCCAAATCTTGGGTACAAATAGAGTCATTGAGTTTTGATTGTATGATTATTTTTTCCCTTGTGCAGTGTCTTCCCCTTTACTCCTCTACTGCTAAATAATTTCCCTGTGCATTTGTACATCGGCCAGAGAGAGGCAAGGAAATATAATCAAGTGCTGTTTCTTCTTAGCCCTTGGGAGATGGGATAGGTGGCAAAGTTGAAAGTCATCAGCAAAACAAAGTTGTACAGTGACCCTGTGCTTATAAATCTCCCTCACTCTCAATGCCTTTGTCCACAGTAAGCTGGCTCACACCTGCTTCTCTGCTTAAAGGTCACTTCCTCAGGGAAGCCTTCCCTGACCTCCCAGCCATAAAAAGCACCCTGTATTTCCTCTCTCAAAGCACTATCACAATTGCGATAATTTCTTGTTTTCCCATAGACTCTGTAAGCCAGTTGCCATGCCTTTATAGTTCACTCATCTCTCCCATAGCTGTCAAAGTAGCAGCACATTCACAAAAAATGAATACTGTTCAGACGAATGAATAAACAACAATGAAGAGATGTAAAAGTGAGCCATATTTTTGCCACGTGTATGCACGTGTCCTTTCACAGACAAATACAGACGTAGGAATCACTCTCTCCGATGACCACCCCCACATCAAAGAAAACTTCCAGACCACCCTTTCTGAAATAGCAGCCTCCTTCCAGCTCTGGCATGAAGAAGTTGCAGGGAGGAAAGGCACAGCATAGGGAGCATAGTCAATGGTATTGGAATAGCATTGTATGGTGACAGATGGCACCTGCCCTGTGGTGAGCCTAGCATAAGGGATAAACATGTCCAATCACTCTGTCATACACCTGAAAATAATGTAACTGTGTGTGTCAACTAGCCTTCAATACAAAAATACATAAAAAATAGCAGCCACCGCATTTAACCCCAGCCCTGCCCTTCTCTTCCCCCTTACCTTCTTGACCTTTTTTTTTTTTAAAGATTTTATTTATTTATTCGACAGAGATAGAGACAGCCAGCGAGAGAGGGAAC
>NW_023221069.1:0-682 GCF_002007445.2 Ailuropoda melanoleuca | reverse complement strand
CAAAACTGCTCACTAACTGTATTTAAGAACCACTGCAATGAGGCTTGAAGAGAAAGGTGAATTTGCAACACAGAACCATCGATCTGGCGTGTGTACAGACTACCTGTCGAAGTCTAGAATTACCCCTCTCCTAAAATGCAAACAGAATCAGCAAGCAAATAATTTTGGCTTAGAGATTCAATTCCAATTATCTAACAAAAGAATTTACTCCATCCGGGAAGTGATGGCAAGCACCGAGAGCTTAAAGGATCTTAAACAGAAAGCAAATTTTTCTGATTTAAATACTTCCCTTCTCTTCTGCTAAACAATCTCTTTAGGCTTGACAAATGTTTCTGCATTTTTCTAAACCCAAACTCAGTGCTTCAACAGCTGATAGAGAAATTCATTCACCCAGAAGAGTCTGCTGTCACAGAAAATGTTCTCCAATAGTAGAAAGATTACATAATGCCAATCTGCACAGGAACGAAGGAATTAAGCCTCCGAAGACAAAACTGGTGTAAAGACCTCATTTTCTTGCCAGGTGACTGAACGAAAGAAAGACTTGAGCAAGCCTTTGGGGAGCTATTTATTTCAACAAATATTTATTGTCTATTCTGGGCCTAGTGTTGTGCTAAGAGATGAGAATATACAGATGAAAAGGAATAACAAAGAAATGATTTATTCTTATTGAAGCTCTAAGCCA
>NW_023221067.1:0-682 GCF_002007445.2 Ailuropoda melanoleuca | reverse complement strand
GGGGGATGGGTGCATAAGGCTCAGTCTTCAGCTCTCGCCCGGCCTCGCTCCTCCTCTTCCCCAGGAGGACTTCGACGAGGCGGCAGCTGCTGTCACGCCGGTCCGGATCAGGTTCACCGCATTTGGGAAAAATAATGGCTTCCAATACAGAACGTACATTTATTGCTGTTAAGCCTGATGGAGTCCAGCGGGGATTAGTAGGGGAAATCATCAAGAGATTTGAACAGAAGGGTTTCCACCTAGTGGCTATGAAACTGCTGCACGCTTCTGAAGAACTACTTAAACAACATTATATTGACCTGAAAGATAGGCCTTTCTATTCCGGTTTAGTTAAATACATGAATTCTGGTCCTGTAGTAGCTATGGTTTGGGAAGGACTTAATGTCGTAAAGACAGGCAGAGTAATGCTGGGAGAAACAAACCCAGCAGATTCCAAGCCAGGCACCATTCGTGGTGATTTCTGCATTCAAGTAGGCAGGAACATCATTCATGGCAGTGACTCTGTGGAGAGTGCTCAAAAAGAAATCAGACTGTGGTTCAAGCCTGCAGAACTGGTGGATTATAAATCATGTGCTAATGACTGGATTTATGAGTAAAGTATCCTTAAAATGAGTTGTGCCTTTTTCAAGTCATCTTACTTCATTCTAACTATTCTATCAAATAAAAACATAATGAACAAACA
>NW_023221066.1:0-682 GCF_002007445.2 Ailuropoda melanoleuca | reverse complement strand
GTGTGGAATCCTGGCTGCCCAGGTGCTGCAACCCCAGGCCGGTTTCCACTGGAAATTTCCAGTTGTCCTTGCATAGTAGGGCGATCTAAAGCTCCTTTCCTAGGCAGACCCAGGCCCAGCTGGTTAGGCCCGTGGCCCCTCTGCGTCCGAGGACACGGGAAGGCGCATCAGGATTCCAAGTCCAAGTCGGGTTCTTTGGTTTTCACAACGAATGCACACACCATCACTAACTGAATGATTGCTCTCTAATTGACGGTTTAAATTCATACATTCTAGTCCCTCGCCCACAATATCACACAGCGCATGTCATCCACGAAGCACAATTTTCCAGCCTCACGAAATCTGGGCTGGAATTCTAGCTCTGTGTCATATTATTAGTGGTGAGGCCTTGTACAGATCTCTTAAAATCTCTGTGCCTCAGGAAGGGAGTCGACAGCACAGGGTAACACAAATGCCGCACAGACGTGTTCCATGCCTTTTGCTATGTTTGACTCGATCCACACGCATGAGCAGAGGGGCATGTCAGGAAATTCTATTGCTGAGTCACATTCCACGGTTCAGACGTACCCCAGTTTGTTTATCCGTTCAGGAGTTGATGGACATTTCAATCCTTTCCAGCTTTTGGACGCTGTGAATAAAGTTGCTGTACACAGATTTCTTTTTTTTTAATAATAATATTTTT
>NW_023221065.1:0-682 GCF_002007445.2 Ailuropoda melanoleuca | reverse complement strand
GACTGTATCTGACTTGCCAACTGACTTAATGAACGCATAAATGAATAAGACAAAAAAATCAAAACAAAGAGCCTTAAGAGCACCCATAAAAGAAAGAAGGGTGGGCAGGGCAGTGTTGATGCTTTACCCATAATTTTTATAGTTTACTGTTTAGGGCATCTGGGTGGCTCAGTCAATGAATTGACTTCAGTTCTGGTTATGATCTCCGGGTCCTGGGATTGAGCCCCATGCCTGGCTCCCTGCTTAGTGGGGAGTCTGCTTCTCCCTCTCCCTCTGCCCCTTTCCGCCTGCATTGGGCTCCCTGCTCAATGGGACTTCTTCTTGTCCCTCTCTCTCTGACACTCCCCCCATACATGCTCTTGCTCTTGCTCTTGCTCTTGCTCTTGCTCTTGCTCTTTCTCTTTCTCTTTCTCTTTCTCTTTCTCTTTCTTTCTCTTTCTCTTTCTCTTTCTTTCTCTTTCTTTCTTTTCTCTTTCTCTTTCTCTTTCTCTTTCTCTCTCTCAAATAAGTAAAGAAAATCTTTTAAAAAATATTTACTGCTCGTATCTCTTTCTGCTGCTTCATTATTAGTGGGTAGAAATGCAAAGGATTTCTGCATATTGATTTTGTATCCTGTCACCTTACTGAATTCATCGATCAGTTCTAACAGTTTTTTGATGGCATCTTTTGTGTTTTCTATGCA
>NW_023221064.1:2310-2568 GCF_002007445.2 Ailuropoda melanoleuca | reverse complement strand
TGAGTCTATTTTTCTACTTTCACTAGGTACTTTCTGGACTCTCTCAAACTGGGCACTCATGTCTTTCTGTATTTTGAAAATCTCTTAATTTTTTTGGTTTGTTTTTTGTTTTATTGTATTTATTTATTTTTTAAAATAAGTTTTTATTATGTTATGTTAGTCACCATATAGTATATCCTCAGTTTCTGATGTAGTGTTCCATGATTCATTATTTGTGTATAACACCCAGTGCACCATGCAATATGTGCCCTCCTTAAT
>NW_023221064.1:534-2227 GCF_002007445.2 Ailuropoda melanoleuca | reverse complement strand
AGTCCATAGTCTCTCATGTTTCATTCCCCCTTCTGATTACCCCCCTTTTCTTTATCCCTTTCTTCCCCCAATCTTCCTGCTATTTCTTATGTTCCATAAATGAGTGAAACCATATGATAATTGTCTTTCTCTGCTTGAATGTATTTCACTTAGCATAATCTCCTCCAGTCCCAACCATGTTGCTGCAAATGTTGTGAAATCATTCTTTCTGATGCCTGAGNTTTCTGATAGCTGAGTAATATTCCATTGTATATATGGACCACAGCTTCTTAATCCAGTCATCTGTTGAAGGGCATCTCGGCTCCTTCCATGATTTGGCTATTGTGGACAATGCAGCTATGAACATTGGGGTGCATATGGCCCTTCTCTTTACTACGTCTGTATCTTTGGGGTAAACACCCAGTAGTGCAATGGCTGGGTCATAGGGTAGTTCAATTTTTAACTTTTTAAGGGACCTCCACACTGTTTTCCAAAGTGACTGTACCAACTTGCATTCCCACCAACAGTGTAAGAGGGATCCCCTTTCTCCACATCATCTCCAACAATTGTTGTTTCTTGCCTTGTCTATTTTTGCCATTCTAACTGGCGTAAGGTGGTATCTCAGTGTGGTTTTGATTTGAATTTCCCTGATGGCTAATGATTTTGAACATTTTTTCATGTGTCTGTTAGCCATTTGTATGTCTTCATTGGAAAAGTGTCTGTTCATATCTTCTGCCCATTTTATGATTTGTTTATTTGTTTCTCGTGTATTGAGTTTGAGAAGTTCTTTGTAGATCTTGGATACCAGTCCTTTATCTGTGGTGTCCTTTGCAAATATATTCTCCCATTCCGTGGGCTGTCTCTTAGTTTTTTTGACTGTTTCCTTGGCTGTGCAGAAGCTCTTTATCCTGATAAAGTCCACAAGTTCATTTTTTTCTTTTGTTTCTCTTGCCTTTGGAGATATGTCATGAAAAAAGTTGCTGTGGCTGATGTCGTAGAGGTTGCTGCCTATGCTCTCCTCTACGATTTTGAAGGATTCTCCTCTCACATTGAGGTCTTTCATCCATTTGGAGTTTATTTTTGTGTATGGTGTGAGAGAGTGGTCAAGTTTCATTCTTTTGCATGTAGCTGTCCAATTTTCCCAGCACCATTTATTGAAGAGACTGTCTTTTTTCCACTGGATGTTTTTTCCTGCTTTGTCAAAGATTAGTTGCCCAAAGAGCCGAGGGTCCATTTCTGGGTTCTCTATTCTGTTCCATTGGTCTATGTGTCTGTTTTTGTGCCAGAACCAAGCTGTCTTTGTGATCACAGATTTGTAGTATAGCTTGAAATCCAGCAACGTGATGCCCCCAGCTTTGTTTTTCCTTTTCAACAATTCCTTGGTGATTCAGAGCCTTTTCTGGTTCTACACAAATTTAAGGGCTGTTTGTTCTAGTTCTTTGAAAAATGTCATTGGTATTTTGATTGGGATGGCATTGAAAGTGTAGATTGCTCTGGGTAGCATAAACATTTTAACTATGTTTATTCTTCCAATCCATGAGCATGGAATATTTTTCCATCTTTTTGTGTCTTCTTCAATGTCTTTCAAGAGTGATTTGTAGTTTCTAGAATACAGATCCTTTATGTCTCTGGTTAAGTTAATTCCAAGATAATGTATTGTTTTTGGTGCTATTGTAAATGGGATGGATTCCCTAATTTCTCTTTCTTCAGTCTC
>NW_023221064.1:0-279 GCF_002007445.2 Ailuropoda melanoleuca | reverse complement strand
GTGTATAGAAATGCAACTGATTTCTGAGCATTGATTTTGTATCCTGCCACATTACTGAATTGCTCTATAAGTTCTAGTAGTTTGGGGGTGGAATCTTTTCAGTTTTCCATATAGAGTATCATGTCATCTGCAAAGAGAGAAAGTTTGACTTCTTCTTTGCCAATTTGAATGCCTTGTGTCCCTTTTTGTTGTCTGAGTGCTGTTGCAGGGACTTCTAGTACTATGTTGAATAATAATGGCGAGAGTGGGCATCCTTGTCATGTTTCTGATCTTAAGGGA
>NW_023221063.1:0-682 GCF_002007445.2 Ailuropoda melanoleuca | reverse complement strand
TAATAATCTTTCCAATTTCAACGGTGTTGGTCGTGACCTCTCCTTTTTCATTCATAATTTTATTAATTTCGGTCCTTTCTCTATTCTTTTGGATAATTCTTGCCAGTGGTCTGTCAATTTTATGGATTCTCTCAAAGAACAACATTCTTTCTTGATTAATAATGCTGTAAGATACTTTATGCTCTCTAGCCCTGTTGTATGTTGGAAGCTGATTCTTCCTTCTTCAAGGAGACATTTGTAGGTACTTTAGAAGCTCCTCAGCTGCACTTTCTACCATAACTCTCATGATGTGGCCACTGAATTGCTCCCTTTTTGGTTTCTGATTTTATGAAATCCCACTCCCTACAGACCTATCCTCAAGTAGTCCATTTAGGTCAGAGTCAAAATGAGAGCATACCAGTTCTCTATTATAGTCTATATCTGGTTCAGAGGTAATCCTTACACGTCCTTGGCCCTCAAAAATTCTTGAAAGGTACTTTCTTTCTAGATGTGAACAGGGAGGTCTTAACTTTCTTGGGTGTGAGTTGGGTACCAGTCCTCTGTGCCCTGTGATTGGCAGACACCAATATCATGGTCCCAGGGAAGCCCCAGAAACCTAAGTTGACATTTCTACAAAGGAGTCTGGTGCCTCTCGTTAGAATTTTACATCTACTGTTTCTCAGTGCTTTGGGGGAATGTTTCA
>NW_023221062.1:0-682 GCF_002007445.2 Ailuropoda melanoleuca | reverse complement strand
TTTTTTCAGAGAGGAGAGTGGGTGCTGCTGGCATGTTTTATAACAGGAGGAAAGTTGCCGGGGTGGGGGGTGTTGCTCAGCGCCATTCGCGGACCCTCTGCCTCGTGCAGGCGGAACTGGGAAACCCACAGGTCTGACTTTTTGAAGCCCCTGGGAGGTGGATTGTAGAGCCATCAAAGAACAGGCTGCAGGCCAAGGCAGAGCAGGGGGTGCCTGCTGAGGAGCCCATGGTGGGGCAGTTCGTGCCTCAGGGGGGTTGCAGGGGGTTGGTGAGGTTCCAGAAAATGCAGAGGAGCACAGAGGATATTTCAGGGGAAGCAGTCCCATGGAGGCAGAAGCCAGGGGTGTTCCTGTGGGTGCCCAACTCACCCCAGTTTGCCCGGGACTTTGCCAGCTCGAGCCCTGAAAGTCTCCCACCAGGGAACACCGGCCTCAGTCCCAGGAAAACCAGGACAGGTGGTCACCCTAGTTCCTGGGCAGGAACCGGCTGGAGCGCATGGCGGTCACCGGGGAACTAGGTGGTTAATACACACTCAGGCGGGTCCTGGGCCATAGGGAATGACTGGCCTTGTTCAAGGAGCAGAAAGGCACAGGCTCCCCCTGGTCTTGGGTGCGAGCCTTTCTGCCAGCTAAGATTTCTGAGGACCCTAGTTGGGGAAGTGAGGAGCTTTGTTTGCAGAAA
>NW_023221061.1:0-682 GCF_002007445.2 Ailuropoda melanoleuca | reverse complement strand
AAAAAAAATTGGTCTTACATCTAATGGAACATTATTGTTATTTCATTGTATTTACAGAACAAATACTCTTCTAAAAACTGCATATACTTAAAGAATGAGTTTCTTGAAATCCCACTCACTCTTTGGTAGGATAAGGCTTCTTTTTTTATCATTACACCACTGAAACCGTATCAAAATCATTATTAAAGACCGTGTTGTAGCTAAGTTGAAATATATATTTATATTCCTTATTTCTGAAGCTTTGGGCATTTGTCATGGTTTAGGTTCTTTGAGAAGAGGTCTCCAAGATGTAGATACACATGCAAAAGTTTCTTTGGGATCAACACCTATTGAGAGAAGGAAACAGGATTGGGCAGAAGGAAAAGTTGAAGTCTCATTGGAGGCCTAAGACAACCCTATGGGCAGTTCTGAAGTTTAGATGACTTGGGAATTTTCTTGAGTTAGAACATGAAGAGTGGAGCTTTACAATGAGCAGTTGTATGTGGACATTGAGAAGGAGATGTGGACGTGGATGAGACAGTTCTCTTCAACTAGGGAAAACCTTTTAGAGGGTTTAAAAGCTCAAGGATGTCTGCCCACAGCACTATTAGAGAAATACATTCTTCACTTATGAAGGGAATCTAAGTAGTGCATCATAGCATCCAACACAGCAACATTTACCAATCCGGCTTCTTTTTTTTTT
>NW_023221060.1:0-682 GCF_002007445.2 Ailuropoda melanoleuca | reverse complement strand
GCCCTGGCATTTGTTTTTTTAGTGAGGAAAGTGGTTCTAGATCTGCACTGTCTACATGAGGCTATTTAAAGTAAAGCCACAATTAAATAAAATTTGAAATTCGATCTTCAGATGCACTAGTCCCATTTCGAGGGCTAAATAACCACATGTGGCTAGTGGCTTCAGTATTGGACAGCACAGCGAAGACTATAAAACATTTCCTTCTTTGCAGAGAGTTCTATCATACAGTTCTGGTCTAGATGATCATATTTAATTATATGGCAAGATGCAAATGACTTTTCTGCAATTAACCTCCATCCTTCCTCCCTTCGTTTTGGAATAAACCAAAGCAATCTATTATTTAGGATGAATCTGCGAATGAGTGATGCAAATTAGTAAGTGGTAAATCTATTGTTTTTAATCTTCCTAGAAAACAGTTACTAAATTCAAAAATTAATCTACCCATATATCTAGAACTGTACTTTTATATGACTGCTGTGTATAAGTTTATGTCTAATGGCTAGTAGGCCAAAAATTGACCACTGAAAAGTACTAATCAATGTCTAATATTAATTATAGGAGGGACCAACTGATATTCCAAGTGAGGTAATAAGTCAGGAAAAATGTCTGCCCAGAGAGTCAGGACAATATAATTTCAAGTTTTTCAAATTACAAAGCAAAACGGGTTTGTTTTAGCAGGTAA
>NW_023221059.1:0-2797 GCF_002007445.2 Ailuropoda melanoleuca | reverse complement strand
TTTTGTAAAAAAAAAAAAAAAAAAGGAAAAAAGGCAATTTAAAGTTTTAAAAAATTTTGCTGTTGGAGGTATGCGGATTTGGCAGGAGTGCATAGATCTGACACATGGTAGTATAAATATAGCCTCTGAGTAATGCAAGGTTTAGAAATACACAATGCTAGCATTATTAAACAATTAGAACCTTTTATGGCTTAAACAGTTACTTGCAAGTTCTTTCAGTAGAAAGTTCTCATGAGGTGCTGAGTTTCTGGCCTGCTGGGATTGCTGACCTGTTCATATAGTGCTCTCTATTTACACAAGATGGTGGGAATTCATTGGTTTGTACACAAGGGAGTTACATAAATGTCTTTGGATCAGGGCATCAGTAAAGCTAGCATTATGAAGAAGGAAAGACACATAAAATTTATGCACATAAAAATAAATCATATCCCTAAGTTGGTTCTTCATCTGCATCCACCATTTGTCTCTTTCCTTCTCCTTCTGCCATAAGATTCTGTCCTATCTGGTGTAGCTCACAGCATGAAAATCCTGGCAAAATCTCTAAATAGAAAAATATTAAATAATGCACAATGACATAAAAAAAAAGGGGCCAGTCCTCCTAAAGTTCAAAGCAAATAAAGAAAATTTGGGCTGACATAGAAAGCAAGGGAATCGCTTACTTCCTAAACGATAAAGAAGCCAAATGATCACAGCTATGTAATTTAGATGTTTCTGCTACATTTAGAGTGGACATATTTGTCAATTTAATAGGCTCTCTCTATCTCTGTCACCCAAGGAACGAAACTGTGGAGCCAGCTTCAATGTAGAAAACCCAAGATAATGTCCAAGTGATAAAAACAGGATCTGCACTTGTCAAATCCTTTGAAAATCAAATGCCCTACTCACCCTCCGTTCTGCCCTATTTAAGAAGATCAGTTTAATTCTGGAGGAGTTCCTATTGATCGGCCAAGGAAGACATGTTGCAATAGCTTACAGCGGCCCCGCAAGAGCTTGGGAAGCTGTTTGGTGAGACATGTCATTGGAGGCTGCTGGGCAGAGAGAACGCGCTGAGCTGGAGCGTGTCCTGCTACTTCTTTGCGCACACTTTTTTTTTTTTTAAAGATTTATTTATTTATTTTAGAGAGAGAGAACGGGGAGGGGAAGAGGGAGAGAGAGTCTTAAGCAGACTCTGCGCTGAGTGTCATCTCCATCCCGCACTTCATGTTACCGTCCTGAGATCAGTACCCTGAGATCACAACCCCAGTCCAAACCAAGAGTTAGATGCTTAACTCACTGTACCACCCAGGCACCCCAGGTGCACACCTTTAATTGGTAGGCCGTTCTAGGGCCTCCTCTATCCCCAAGCAGGCTGTGAGCAGCAACTGAGGGACAGCAAATCCCAAATGCTGTGGGAGGTGCTCAAGGATATTGTAACTTGATAGAAGAAAAATAGTCCCATGTTCCAAGCCCATGAAAGATCTGGGTACCTTGGTCCGGAGAACTACTTTGTTATTCCCTGGAAGTGATTACAAAGAGCATAGCTCTGCCAGGATTTATTAATGAAGTAAAGTTCCGTGACCTCTAATAGATTTAGGGGGCTTCAGTGAACATGGTGAAGGTGATTCCATGCTCATTGTTTCTCTGATGACAAGTGGTCATAAAAAGCATACCTGGGACATTTCCCCCCTTTGTATCACAGGAGAGGTAATTTCTTATAACTTGATCTTTTCCTTATTTCTCTGGGCTTGAGGGCCCTTGAAATAAACATCTGAAGTGATAACTATGGGAAAAGCCAGACCCAACTCAACAAGAGCTTTCACAATGGGCTCACCTACACATCAAGACGCCTGTTTATGGTCACACAGGTGCCTTCTGGAGTTGTATTCACTCAGCATCCCACTGGCATTTAAATAGCCATACTCACTGACTACAGAAGTGTATTTCTCTTCTTTTTCTTTTTGAACTGAAATAGGGAATCAGTTTGCCTCTCAAAACCAGAAACAAACATAAAGAAGAGGAAACAAAGAAATATGAATTCTGTAAGCAGAGAAGGCCTTTACACTTAGAGACGAGACTTTATTTTAACAAATAGCCCCCAACTAGAATTGGCTTGGTGGCATTTATTGTAATTTACTGATTCTATTACCATGCTGCAGTCCTCCATCTGGATACTGTGCAGACATTTTTTGTTTCTGGTAATAACAAAGATCTGCAAGTAACATTCTCTCTCTCTCTCTCTCTCTCTCTCTAGGGATCTGATTGGTAAAAATTTCTGTGGCTGCACCCAATGACAGGTGAGCACTATATGATTTATGAAATGAAGCTGAACTTTATTTAAAATATTCTTCAACAACCAGGCCAAAGATCTCACTTTTGATTTTTTTTTATAAATTTAGTTTTATGAAAGATGTTTTTCTATTTGCTGCAGACCTATGAAATTGTAAAACCTACTTTGTGTTTTTCTCTTAAATATATGCTTGAATTATATTGCAGTTTGAGATCTTCAAAAAAATCAGGTGGAGATTCTTTCCACTGGAAGATGAATAATTTAATAGTTGTCTGTGCTTTCGCATCAATCGTCAGAATACATTTTAACATATCTAGACTCTGACTTCTACAGGCACGTTATGTAAGTTCTGTTCATAGCTATTGCTTACCCCATCAAAGGAAACTCACAGAGTCCCCCTGGTATAAAAATAAGCACTTCGGGGCGCCTGGGTGGCACAGCGGTTGGGCGTCTGCCTTCAGCTCAGGGCGTGATCCCTGCATTGTGGGATCGAGCCCCACATCAGGCTCCTCCGCTATGAGCCTGCTTCTT
>NW_023221058.1:0-6599 GCF_002007445.2 Ailuropoda melanoleuca | reverse complement strand
CCTCCATTTTTCGTGCTGGCATTTCTTGGGCACTCCTTGGTGCATGGTTCCATCCCCGTAGTCTCTGCAATTTCTCCCTTCTCATAGATTTCCACATGAGTGGCCAAAGGAACTCTGGTCTGTGGGGTAAGGGAAGGGTCTAGAGAAGGGTCCTGCTCTTTTTTTGCCTTGGTGTTGGGCATTTTGGGGAACTTCTAGGAGATGGGGGTTCCAGCTAAGAGCCTGATGGCTCTTGAGTGAAGCCAAGCTACCCTTGAATCAGCTCCAAGCACCCATAAAACCAGCCTTGTCTCCCATATCTGAGATAAGAAGCATCGACAGAAGCTCTTGGCTGGCAGATGTTTGCCAGATGTTGGTGGGAGCACACTTCGTGATGTCTCAAGTCCATTCAGTTTCTTCTTACCAGCATAGTAAGGATTTCCCCAACTGGTCAAGCTTCATCTTGTCTGCATATCAGCTAAATTGTGTAGTGCAGGAAGGTGTCCTAGGACGTAAACCTGCTCCTTCAATATAGACCCTGAACATTGCATATGAGAGGCTTCTAATAACTAACATTTATTGAGGCTTTTCCATGTGACAGATACTCACTAGTACCTTCATTGTACCATTANAAGCTTCATCTTGTCTGCATATCAGCTAAATTGTGTAGTGCAGGAAGGTGTCCTAGGACGTAAACCTGCTCCTTCAATATAGACCCTGAACATTGCATATGAGAGGCTTCTAATAACTAACATTTATTGAGCCTTTTCCATGTGACAGATACTCACTAGTACCTGCATTGTACCATTGAAGTTGAAAACTGGTGACGCCCCCATTCTCCCTGCTTCTCTGCCTCCTTCTCCTCCATAGCACAGTTAGCTCTGGGACATGCGGTTCTGCTTGTAGGGGTAATCTGATTTTGGGGAGGGGTTGGCATTATCCACAGTTTTGCCAAAGGACAATGTGTAGCCCTGAACTCCCCGTGAAAGCAGACGAATGACAAGACTTAGGTTTCTTATTGCGTCTTTGCTGCTATTTTGATGGGCAGGTTTTCCGTACTGCTTTCCTAGTTTATTCAAAATATTGGAACCTCTGGGTTTGGGCTCACTGGGTGATGGGCATTANTTGGGCTCATTGGGTGATGGGCATTAAGGAGGGCACTTGATGTAATAGGCACTGGGTGTTATATGCAACTGAGGAATCACTACATTCTACCCCCAAAACGAATAATATACTATATGTTAACTAAGTTGAATTTAAGTAAAAAATTAAGAGAATATGGGAACCCCTGTATTGTGTGTCCTTGTAGAACTTCCTTGGGGGAGAGACCACCCATGTTGTTGGTTTCTTCTCTAGTCGATTTGGGTGGTGGACGAGCTTGATAGGTAAGTCTGAACACTATTTGAGTATTTTGACTTTGGGCATTTTGGATATTCCCTTTCCGCCCTATACAGCCATCAAATACTCATTAAGCACTTAATAGTAATACTGAAACTTAATGAGCCCTTACTTTATGGGATAGGTGTCATGTGCATAACAAACCTTCAAAGTTGGTACGACTCCTATCTCGTTCTAAAGATGAGGTGATTTTTCTGCGATTTTGCAGCTTGTAAGAGGTGGGGCCAGGAAATACAAGCAGGTCTTTTGGACTCCGGGTTTTGGTCTTCATCAGGATGCTGTTCTACCTCGGAGCTCGTCATTCTCCCGCAGGTGGTACGGGAACAGGTGTGTGAGCAGGGGCTAAGGAGTCAGCAATNAGGGAGTCAGCAAGGCTCAGCGGGAGAGTTGGTTGTCACTTGCCCTTCCAGGATTATACAGCCAAGTCGGGGAGACGAGGCACAGCCTTGATTGACAGATTTCGTAACAACATGAGACAACAAGATGGGAGAGATCCTGGTCAAGTCCAGGGTTCCGGAGAACTGGAGAACTTTCACATACATTTGGGAATGTGCCAGGTCCCCTGAGTACTTTTTCTTTTAAAGATTTTGTTTATTTATTTGCGAGCTGGGGGGAGGGGCAGAAGGAGAGGGAGAAGCAGACTCCCCACTGAGCAGAGAGCTGGACATGGGGCTCGAACCCAGGACCCCAGGATCATGACCTGAGCTGAAGGCAGACACTTAACCGACTGAGCCCTCCAGGCACCCTGGGCCCCGGGCACATTTATGGTCTAGTTAATGAGGGTTTCTTTAGCACCCTTCTCTGCTCCAGGGCGTGGTTTGCGGGACTCCTTCTGGGCTGGGCCCATGAAGGTTTTCGTTTGCAAGCCTGCCTGTACGGGTGTTAGATAATTTTTACACCCTGGAAATATTTCTTGAGGGGTTGCCTCCACAATGGATTTCTGCGGAGCACATTATTTTTCAAATGCACTTAGGGAGCTCAGTATTGAAAGAAGTTCTGTGAAGCATGGTCACCTTCTAATCGGTCTGTTCTCTAAGTTTTTATTTATTGTGTTTCTTTAAAGCAAGAGTTCACCCTTATGTTGGGAAGTACCAGAGTATCACTTCTCTGCGATTCCTCTCCACCATCATTGGGTTCTCCCTGAGATCCAGGAGCTGGGGTGCATGCAGACGTAAATTAGAGATGGTCCCCTCCTTCGAGAACTCAGGAGGGTCCGACAAGCAGACTTTAACAATGGGAAGCACAGTTCAGGATTTGTGACAAGGTCACCCTGGCAGATTGGCTTCAGGGGTATTACTTTGTGGGGGATGCATGGCTGGCCAGAGGCACCCAGGGAGGGTCTCATCTTGGCTGGGCTCTCAGGGAAGTTGCTTTTCTTCCCTTCTTGTCTGCAAAGCAGAGCGCTCTCAGCTTTTCCCTGCTCTCTGCAAGGCTCTGCTTACCCTTCTCTCTTTTAAGAAACCCCCTGTGATTACATTTGGCCCACTGGGATGATGCAGGGTAATAACCCCTATCTCAAGCTGATAAAATCACACCTACAAGGATCCGTCTGCCCTGTGAGGCACCATGCTCATAGGTTCCAGGGATCAGGACATGAGAATCCTTGGGGAGGTACTTTTCTACCAACCACAGCGCCCAGGCTTTCTTCCACATTAGTGTTTCTTTTTCCTCAATTGTGTCTTTTGTGCTGGACAAATGATAAGACCTTAAAAATAGCAACCAGCACTTTTGGAATGCGTGCATGGTGCCGAGGAACTTCCGTGCTGAGCCTCATTTAAACCACACAGCGATCGGGGCGCCCGGCCAGCTTGGTCGGTGGAGCACGTGACTCTTGATCTCAGGGTTGCAAGTTCGAGCCCCACGTCAGGTGTAAAGATTACCTAAAAAAAAAATCTTAAAAAAAAAGAAACCATGCAGCTATTGTATAATACCAGTTATTGCCTCAGTTTACAGATGAGGAAACTGAGCCTCAGAGAGACTATTTGCTCGTCCACAGTAATGGATAGTGGAGTTTTTAAAAAATAGTTTGATTGAGATGTAATTTATATACTATAAAATTCACCTGTCTCAGGTGTACAATTCAGTGATTTTTTTCATGAATGTATAGAGGTCTGCATACATCACCACAATCCAGTTTGGGAAAATATCTGTCACCCCAAAGAGATATCTGGAGGAGCTCTAGTTCAGTGGGGAAGTCAGATATTTAAGCGAATTATTACATGGTGTGCTAAGCTCGGGGATAGTTACTTATGTGGACCATCAGAGCACAGAATATGGGGGGAGGGAAATCCTAGTCCCTAGAAACACTGCTTTGCCTCTTTAGCCCATCTAATCAGATGAGATAAATAGCCATTGGGACCACAGACATTCACTGACACGGCCCCAGCCCTCATCAGGCTGCTGTGTTGACCCAGCCCTCATCAGGCTGCTGTGTTGACCGAGGTTCCTGTGACGAGGAAAGGCAGAGCTGCGTGGATAGGCACTCGCTGCAAGGTTCAGTATCCTAAAGCCTGTTGCGAACTGTCTGGTTTGCCGTGAGCCTGAAATCCGACCTTGGAGGGCTTCAGCAGAAATGAGACCAGGGGTCAGAGAGAGCAAAGCCCCCCGAGAGAGGGTGTGAGTGGGTCCTGGACTAGAGTCCTTGCCCTGCCCGCTGAAGACCTTCAGCCCAGCACCCACGGTGTAACATAGGACAAGCATTCCAGTTGCTGGTGCCTCTGTGTCTCATCTTTGTAATGGTACAGAGACTCCCCGCCCTCTCTCTCTATTCTCCGTGGATNTTCTCCGTGGAAGATGCAGTTGGCTGCGATCGCTCTCATTCTGTCCCTGTGAACCTTGCAAACACTTGGATGGTGGAGTTTGACCCGCGATGACATGTCTGAGAGGGAATCCTCATTATGCCGAGGGTGGATGCTGGGTCATCGAGCATAGCTGTCTCTCTTCTGGACCTTTCCTTGCGGTTTTATAGGTGAGGAAACAGGCCCAAAGAGGAAGGGAAGGCACCAACTAATGCAATTAATATGCTAGACTCCATTCCAGGTACTTCTGTGCCGTACGCCACTATGTCTCCACTGGAAGATAGGTGGGACCATCCTCATTGTGCAGAAGAGGGAATCGTGGGTCGGAGAGGAGTCCTGGCTTCGTGAACAGTTTCCCACTGCTATTTCTTTCCCTATACCCTTTTGCCTCGCAGAAAATATGCACAGTTTAAATTGCATGCCTTCGACACTGTGGGTGCTTGCGAAGAGTTCGGAGCGGCTGAGTTTGATTTTCTTGCAAAGAGCACATGGAAGTGGGGAACGCACAAGATGGTGTGACATTTTAATTCCGTTTCCATGTAAATTCTACAAAATCATCAAGGTAGCACCGAGGGCTTGGCTTTAAAATAGAATACACACTGAATTATCAGCCTTCAGAGACCGAGCGCCGTATGACCTTCCTGTCGGGCTGCTGGTCTTTGGCACACAAAACTGAACATGACCCCTTTCGTTGTCTCTCTGCTCCTTTTGAAGGTAGACAAACACGCCTGAGATCCCCTGCTCAGTTCTTTGTAATGGCCTTTTTGGGGTGTCGTATGCTGCCCCCATCCCAGTGACTGGAAGCTGGAGGGAAAACGGAGGCGGCGGGTGGGAGGGAGCAGGGACAGCCCAGAGGAGAACTTCTGCCCCAGGTTTGCCCTGCTGGCCGGGGTCGTGACCCCCCGTGCCCAGGAAGGAACCTCCCTCCTTCTGCGGGGACCCGCGGGCCACTGCAGAGAGTCTGTGAAGGACAAGTTCAAGCGCTGGGAATAGCCCGCTCTTGTTAAGCAGCAGAACTGGGTCTGCCTTCTGTTCACTGGGTTTTATTTCCAAACATGTTGTACAGCAGTGGGAGAAACCAGTTGTTTCCTTTCCCCTCCTTCCCATAATGTCTGTCAAAAACGCTGTCACCTTCTCTAACCCTTGTGAGCTGAAGGAACAGCTTCTTTGTGTGGGCTTGTTTCCCGTTTTCAGTGTAGGGATGGTGTTTCCTTTGCATTTTCCCTCTCCCAGGGCTCTGGAAGTGACTCGTCTGGTTTTAGTTCTCCTGCTAATTTTGGGGTGTGCCAACTCCAGACCAAGGTCGGCTCTGCTCTCCCCTGACAGTGGGAGCATCTCTCCTTCCCTCTGCCCGATGACAGCCCAGCAGATACATGGGGGCAAATACGGGCCATTCTCGTTCTGTTTTGCCACTACCGTTCCACTTCCCGTTGCTTTCCTGGGACCCGGAGCTCCCCCTGGGCAACAGACCTTTACCACCTGGGGAAAAGACGGTCCTGAGGCCTGAGTGAAAAATCAGCACTGGCTCCTCCAAACTNCCCCTGGGCAACAGACCTTTACCACCTGGGGAAAAGACGGTCCTGAGGCCTGAGTGAGAAATCAGCACTGGCTCCTCCAAACCGGGCACCCACGTGGTAGAGCTGAGGTTCTTAAGGGCGGGCGCCCCAGCATTATTAGGGCCTGGGGAGCAGTCCCTAATACGTGGGCTGGGCCACAGACAAGGAGCCAACCAAAAATCCTTGCACGATCCTTCCATTGTGTGCCTTGGTGGTGAAGCGTTACTGTCCAGAGAGACCTGCTTGGCTTTTTGCTGGGTGGGCACTGATGTTTCCCTCCTGTGGCAGGGCTGGGCAGAGCTGGGCAGGGGCACTAGGGACTGTTTAGTGGGGTGGACTTCGCTGGGGCTGCGTGTGTCGTAGCTGCCACCACNCCTGGGGAGCAGTCCCTAATACGTGGGCTGGGCCACAGACAAGGAGCCAACCAAAAATCCTTGCACGATCCTTCCATTGTGTGCCTTGGTGGTGAAGCGTTACTGTCCAGAGAGACCTGCTTGGCTTTTTGCTGGGTGGGCACTGATGTTTCCCTCCTGTGGCAGGGCTGGGCAGAGCTGGGCAGGGGCACTAGGGACTGTTTAGTGGGGTGGACTTCGCTGGGGCTGCGTGTGTCGTGGCTGCCACCAACCTGCTGTGAGCTGTGTTTCCAGCCTATGTCCTCCTTCTGACTTGAAGGTCGTAGAAAGGCCTCTTTGTCAGAACTTTGGTCTTCACTTGCTTCTCCATGGGCATCCCGTGGGAGTTATGGAGACGCTGTCCCAGCTGTGGCAGCCAGATGCCACTTGAACCTGAGACCAGCATTCCTTGACTGGGGCCAGCACGTGCCCAGCACTCCTGCCTCTGCTGTGCTTCTGGGAGACAGGCAGAGTTT
>NW_023221057.1:0-682 GCF_002007445.2 Ailuropoda melanoleuca | reverse complement strand
GAAACAACTAGCAACAGACCCATGAATACAGAGAATAAGCTGGTGGTTGCTAGAGGGGTGGGGAGGTCGGAGATGGGCAAAATAGGTGAAGGGGTTTAAGAGGTACAAATATCCAGTCATAAAATAAGTAAGTCATGGAGGTGAAAAGTACAGCGTAGGAATATAGTTAATAATATTTTAATAACATCATATGGTAACAGATGGTAATTCCACTTATTGTGTTAAGTATCACATAAAGCACAAAATTCTCAAATCACTATGCTTTCCATCTGAAACTGATAAAACATTGTATGTTAACCATGCTTTGGTAATAAAAATTAAATATTTTTAAAAAAGGTTTTCAAAAGAAAGAAAAAACAAACTGTCATGAACATTTGTTTATAAGTCTTTGTATGAACATATACTTTCATTTCTCTTGGAGTAGAACAGTGAATCACATGGTAGGCATACATTTAACTCTGGACAGAGCCACTTGCCTGTGCTTGCTCTCTCTCTCTCTCAAATAAAATCTTAGAGATTTTGAGAGAGGGAGAGAGAAAGAGAGAACAAGCAGGGAGGAGGGGCAGAGAGAGAGGGAGAAACAGACTCACTGCTGAGCAGGGAGCCCAATGCGGGGCTCAATCCCAGGGCCATGGGATCATGACCTGAGCTGAAGACAGATGCTTAACCAACTGAGCCACCC
>NW_023221056.1:0-682 GCF_002007445.2 Ailuropoda melanoleuca | reverse complement strand
TTTTTTTTTTTTTTTTTTTTTAATAGCCTTTATTTTGCAGAGCAGTGTTGAGTTCACAGCAAAGTCGAGTTGCAGGTGCAGAGATCTCCAAATGCCCATGTCCCTCTTATGCACAGCCTTTCCCACTGTGCACCCCCCCACACACACACACAGAAGCACCTTTGTTACACCCTGCCTTGACATGTCATCACCCAAAGCCTTGCCAGACTTTTGAGCTGAATTTTTCCAACTTCAAGATGGAAGTATGTGACAAGGTGGTTTTTAAATTCCTTATTAAATGAGTTTAGGAGCTGAGTTTATAGTAGGTAGCACTAAACATCAGTAGTGGAAATTGTATCCAGCTACAGAAATATTGTTAGGAATGAAGACTGCAAGGCATTTCATTCACATGGAAGGAAGATGGGAAAATAAACTGGAGTCCCTTGTACGGCCCTGGTTCTTTGCACCACTGCTTCCCTCTGGACTTCTGGAGAGGTTCTCTGGCAGCAAGAGAAGTGAGCAGGGCTCCCGTCTACCGTGGAGGGCTCCCACACTGCAGAACAAGTACCTTCTGTGTCAAGGGCTGTTAGTGGCCTTGCTGTGCTTCTAGTCTGTCTTGCATACTCTTCTTGCCCTTTTTTTTTTTTTTTAAAGATTTTATTTATTTATTTGACAGAGATAGAGACAGCCAGCGAGAGAGGGA
>NW_023221055.1:0-682 GCF_002007445.2 Ailuropoda melanoleuca | reverse complement strand
AAGGCTGGGATTTATAAAGACAAATATGTAGCTACTTAAGGGATCAACCATAAGTGAGAGATCAACCTTGTAATACTGTTGTTGTCATCATCACCATTATTACAGTTATGAAGTAATTTTTATTATTGTAAAGTTGAAGAAATTAGAATTCTGCAGGACTGCCAACCCTCAGAGGAGGGGTCACCTGGAGAAATGAGAATAACTAAACACCTCCCCCAGGGTTCAAGATTCAGGGTACGTCAATCTTCTCTTTTCTGTAAATGACCAGAGAAATAACTACCTTATGTGAATGACAATCATTGAAATGGGACATCTCCAGTGACTTCCAGGAACAGGCTAACTGAGATGGATATTGTTAAATTGAAAAATAAAACTGTGCTCACAATTTCATTAATTTCCATAATTTTAGTTTTTAGATCTTTAATTCAACCCCTATTTCCAAATGTTATTTTTTTAGAACTTCTGTTTTTTTTTTCTCTTTTGATTAACCTAAGGGAGAAGAAAAAATGTTAATTGTTAATACATAGGTACCTAGCCCAGGAAGCCCAGCAAGTGTTCCCTAAACTTTGGCATGGTAGTTATCAGTTGCTGGTCCACTACCAAGCCTGAAGGAGCTGGTATAACTATGTGATGAAAAAGAAAAATGCAAAATAAAACAGAGAAGGAAAAACAAAATTGGGGA
>NW_023221054.1:0-682 GCF_002007445.2 Ailuropoda melanoleuca | reverse complement strand
TGAGATTCAGCTCCGTGTTGGACTATGCACTCAGCAGGGAGTCTGTTTGAGATTCTCTCCCTCTGCCTCTCCCCCTGCTGGTGCATGCTCTAAATAAAAAAAAATTTAAAAAAATTTAATCTTTTTTTAAAAAATCAAACCACAACAAATACCAACCCCTACACACCCACCAAGGAAGCTAAAATTAGAAATATTGAAGGATATGGACTCACCATGTGATCTAGCAATTCCCCTCCCAGGTATTTGCCGAAAAGAAATGAAAACATGTCCATGTGAAGATTTGTACATGATATTTATAGAAACGTTATTGGTAATGATAAAAAGAGAGAGAAACAACCCAAATGTCCATCAACAAGTGAGGGATAGTTTGTAATATATTTATTCACTAGAGCATTATTTACAAAATAAATGGAACAAAGTACTAACATACATAACATCATGAATAAAAGTCAAAAATATGCTGAGTGAAGGAAGACAGATGAAGAGACTGGGCGTTGTGTGATTTCATTTACATGAAATTCTAGAAAAGAAAAATCTAATTGAGAGTGACAGAAAACAGGTCAGTATTTGCCTGGGTCCAAGAAAGTGAGAGATTGATGGAAAATGAGCTTCACTGAGATTAAACAGACAAACTATTTCATAATTTGTTGAAACTACACACTTTCATTGTTTTTAAGCTATA
>NW_023221053.1:0-682 GCF_002007445.2 Ailuropoda melanoleuca | reverse complement strand
GGCTTTCTGAGATTTTGATATTTATTCCTCTCTCTCTTATAATCATGTGCATTATTATCATTAGAATGAAAGAATATTTGTTATTAACCCCCAATAAATGAGGTGCTATATTTGGCTACAAATATTGAAAAATATCATCATAATCACTTCCTCAGTGTCCCAGATAATTAGGGCACCTCATTGGGGATACAAAACCCCAGAAGATATGAATACTTCATTTCAGTATTTAAATCATGATTGCAAATTTAGGGCAAACACTAAATAAAGCTAGATAATTCATAGTTACATACTCTAATATCAAATGGGTGGTACCAGCAGTGAGTACCTCGGGAAGTTCCACAAGCCAACTAAGGACTGGAGAAGAGGATGGCTACTTGGAAGAGGTTTTGTCTTCACCTGAGTCTGAAAAGGAAGACAAGAGGGCACCTGGGTGGCTCAGTCGGTTAAGCATCTGCCTTCGCCTCAGGTCATGATCCTGGGGTCTTGGGATCAAGTTCAGCATAGGGCTCCCTGCTTAGCTGGGAGTCTGCTTCTCCCTCTACCCCTCCCCCCTGTTCTTCCCCTACTCCTCCCCCACCCATGGTGATCTCTCTCTCTCACACTCTCTCAACTAAATAAATAAAATCTTAAAAAAAAAAAAAAAGGAAGACAAGAGAAGAAGAGAGAAAGGGGGTTTCTATTT
>NW_023221052.1:0-2345 GCF_002007445.2 Ailuropoda melanoleuca | reverse complement strand
TTCTTCAGTCTCATTATTCGTGTATAGAAATGCAACTGATTTCTGGGCATTGATTTTGTATCCCGCCACATACTGGATTGCTCTATAACTTCTAATAGTTTGGGCNCTAATAGTTTGGGAGTGGATTCCTTTGGGTTTTCCATATAGAGTATCATGTCATCTGCAAAGAGAGACAGTTTGACTTCTTCTTTGCCGATTTGGATACCTTTGATCCCTTTTTGTCTTCTGATTGCTGTTGCAAGGACTTCTAGTACTATGTTGAATAATAGTGGCGAGAGTGGGCATCCTTGTCGTGTTCCTGATCTTAAGGGAAAGGCTTCCAGCTTTTCCCCATTGAGAATAATGCTTGCAGTAGGCTTTTCATAGATGGCTTTATGAGATTGAGGAATGTACCCTCTATCCCTACACTCTGAAGGGTTTTAATAAGGAAAGGATGCTGTATTTTTGTCAAATGCTTTTTCTGCATCTATTGAGAGAATCATATGATTTTTGAATTTTTTTTTTTTTTTGATAAAATCTATGACACTGATTGATTTGCGAATGTTGAACCACCCTTGCATTCCCATTTGGTCATGATGGATAATCCTTTTAATGTACTGTTGGATTCTATTAGCAAGGATCTTGTTGAGGATTTTGGCATCCATATTCATTAGAGAAATCGGTCTGTAATTCTCCTTTTTGAGGGGGTCTTTGCCTGGTTTGGGGATCAAGGTAATATTAGCCTCATAGAATGAGTTTGGTAGCTTTCCTTCTGTTTCTATTTTTTGAAATAGCTTTAGGAGAATAGGTATTATTTCTTCTTTGAATGTTTGGTAGAATTCCCCAGGAAAACCGTCTGGGCCTGGAGTTTTATTATTTGGAAGGTTGTTTATCACTGACTCAATTTCTTCATAGTTAATTGGCCTATTTAAGAAATCTATTTCTTCCTGTTTCAGTCTTGGTAGTTTATAGGTTTCCAGGAAGGCCTCCATCTCTTCCAGATTGTTTAGTTTTTTGGCATATAGCTGTTGATAAAAGTTTCTAATAATCCTTCCAATTTCATTGGTGTTGGTTGTGACCTCTCCTTTTTCATTCATAATTTTATTAATTTGGGTCCTTTCTCTATTCTTTTGGATAGTCTTGNAAGTTTTGCCAGTGGTCTATCAATTTTATGGATTCTCTCAAAGAACCAGCTTCTAGTCCTGTTGATCTGCTCTACTGTGGTTCTGGTCTCTAATTCATTGATTTCTGCTCTAATCTTGGTCAACTCCTTCCTTGTCAGTGGGTTAGGCCTGTCCCTCTGTTGCTGTTCCAGTTTCTTGAGGTGAGAATATAGAAACTGCATTTTAGATTTTTCTATTCTTTTGAGTGAGGCTTGGATGGCTATGTATTTCCCCCTTAGGACTGCCTTTGCAGTATCCCATAGGTTTTGGACCGTTGTGTTTTCATTCTCTTTGGTCTCCATAAATTGCTTAAATTGATTTTTGATTTCCTGGTTTATCGAATCATTCCTGAGCCAGGATGGTTCTTAGTCTCCAAGTGTTTGAGTTTCTTCCAAATTTTTCCTTGTGGTTGAGTTCCAGTCTCAAATATTGTGGTCTGAGAATATGCAGGGAATAATTTCAGTCTTTTGGTATCAGTTGAGACCTGTTTTGTGACCCAGAACATGATCTATTCTTGAGACTGTTCCATGGGCATTAGAATAGAATGGGTATTCTTTGGTTCTGGGGTGTAGTGTTCTATATATACGCCTATGAGGTCCAACTCGTCGAGTATGGCACTCAAAGCTCTTGTTTCTTCTTAGTTTTTGCCAGGGTGTTCTGTCTATTTCTGATAGTGGGGTGTTGAGGTCCCCTACTATTACTGTGTTCTTATCTATATGTCTCTTTATTTTGGTTAAGAGTTGGCTTGTGTATCTTGCTGCTCCCCTGTTGGGGGCATATATATTAATAATTGTCATATCCACTTGTTGAATACTTCCTTTAAGAATAATATAGTGCCCTTCTGTATCTCTCTCTATGGCCTCTAGTTTAAAATCCAGTCTATCTGATATGAGAATTGCTACTCCAGCTTTCTTTTGAGGTCCATTTGCGTGGAAGATGGTACTCCATCCCCTTACTCTAAGTCTGAATGCATCTTTGGGTTNGAGCCTGATGTAGGGCTCGATCCCATAACGCCGGGATCACGCCCTGAGCCGAAGGCAGACGCTTAACCGCTGTGCCACCCAGGCGCCCCCAAAGCTCTTGTTTCTATGTTGATTTCTTGCTTAGGTGTCTGTCCATTGCTGATAGTGGAGTGTTGAGGTCCCCTACTATTCACGTATTTTTATCTATATGTCTCTTTATTCTGGTTAAGAGTTGGCTTGT
>NW_023221051.1:0-682 GCF_002007445.2 Ailuropoda melanoleuca | reverse complement strand
GCCTCCTACCACGTATCCCAGCCCCTCTCATCTTTCCGGAGCTCATGTCCCCAGAGCTTCCTGGTGGGCCAATCTGGCGCTGTCACCTCCCTGCTGGCCTCTATGGGGACCTTTACTCGCCCCCCCGTGGGTCATACCTGACATCTTTTGTCGGCCCCGTCCTTCCCCGTCCACACCCCCAAGGAGACACCAGATACTCGCTTTCACATCCCTGACTTTGCTCGTCATTTCATCGACAAGAATGTCCCTTCTTCTCTCCTCCCCTGGATCACCTCTTTCTTAAGATCCATTAAGATCACCTACGCGGTGCCAACTTCCCTGAACCCCTGACCTCTGGGGCAGTGTGGGGAGCTCCTCTGCTGGGCCCCCCAGACCCAGCACATTCTAGGATCCCACGTGTGGCCCTGGACAGTTTATGTGCTCCCCCTGAGCCTTGGCTTCCTCCCCAATCAAATGGGGGTGACAACACCGGTTCAAGCGTTCTGAGATTAATCGGAAGCACAGGTGAATGCATGAGAATCCACTGGCCCCAGGCTGGGCACGCAGTAGGAGCGCAGGCCGTACTGCTGTCTTTTTGGAAGAGCGGTGTTGCTGTCAGCTCATCCCGTGCGCGGAGCTACCCCCGCCTTCTCCACTACATTATGACCTCGGGAGGGAAACCCCGAGCCGCGGGGGCTTTCCG
>NW_023221050.1:0-682 GCF_002007445.2 Ailuropoda melanoleuca | reverse complement strand
GGGTATGTGTTGTGGTGAGCGCTGGGTGTTGTGTAAGACTGATGAATCACAGACCTGTACCCCTGAAACAAGTGATACATTATATGTTGATTTAAAAAATAATAATTTAAATAAATAAATAAATGGAAATTCAATAGGAAAAAATTAAATAAGAAGGAGCGTTATGATAGCTAGTAAGTATTAAAGCCATGACTGAAAACCAGGCAGCTCAGCATTAGAGCTCAAGACTTAAGTATTACAAGCTTTACCACTATGAAAATTCTTCCATGAGACAGAGTTCTCAGGCTTATGGGGCAATAGCTGTGGAAAGAAATAATAATGAAAACATACAAGCTACACAGTAGACGCTGTATCCTGAAGGATGTATGCTTCCAACTGCTGGAATTCCTCCACCACCTATCCTCATTATAATTGCTCTAGATAAGGAATCACCTTGCCCAAGGTCAGCCCCCTTCCCAGGGCAGCTCACATCCCTGGGCTGATGTCTTCTTCAAAATTGTATCTAAGCCCAGAAGCTCTCTCTGCTCAATCTTGCTTCCTTCCCTTTCTTTACACAGCTATTAATCTCCAAAGTACCCCCTAACAAACATCCAACGTCCTCATCTCCAGTTCAGAAAGGAAAATATGGCCTCTATCCTGAAGGCTTATCTCCATCTCAGAGTCTGAGTCCTGGGAATCCTGG
>NW_023221048.1:0-682 GCF_002007445.2 Ailuropoda melanoleuca | reverse complement strand
GCTCAATCCCAGGACCCTGAGATCATGACCTGAGCTGAAGGCAGACACTTAACTGACTGAGCCACCCAGGCACCCCCTGGCATCAAGTCTTAACTTTTTGAATGATGTCTTCAATTTTGCTTATAAAAAATATTTTCATAGATCATGAAAGTAGATGAGTACTGGCTAAAAAGCAAGATGACCTATAAATACAAAAGTTTATTATTTTAATTTTTTAACAAACACATCCTGATTGAATTCTGTTTGATTTTATCAACAAGGGTAGATGAGACAGTTCCTGAAATCAGCAGGAGAGATTTTTAGATGGTTGTTTGGTTGGTTGGTTTTTCGGTTCTTTTGGGATTTTTTTTCCCCTAAAGATGATAGCTCTGTGGTCTAGAAATATGCCACATAACACTCATCCTTATTTAGCCTTGAAAACTTCAATAGCGGCATATTAAATGGATGTAGCTAAAACACTGTGAGTCAGTGTGGGAGCAAACTGAACGGAAGAGCAAGAACTGAAGCGAATCCAGTTTAGAGAGAGGTATAGAGATACTGATGGCTTGTGTTTGAGCACAGACCCCCCTCCCCCCCGCCAGGCCTTCATTGACCATTCTGTGTTGATGAAATGCTTGAAGTGAATCCTTATCCAAGTCAAAGATGGCCATGAGAAAATTACAAGAACAAGATTATGGGGCAG
>NW_023221047.1:0-2772 GCF_002007445.2 Ailuropoda melanoleuca | reverse complement strand
CTGAGCAGGGAGCCTGATGCAGGGCTCAATCCCAGGACCCTGAGATCATGACCTGAGCCAAAGGCAGTTACTTAACCCACTGAGCCACCCAGGAGCCCCTAAAAAGTATTTGTTGACACAAGTTAAGAACCCCAAGAGCTTAGTCCTGGATAGGAGGAGGTGATCCTGGTGGCAGAGGGCAGGCCTCCCCCTCACAGGGTGACCCTGGGGTAGTCCTTCCCTTCTCTGGCCTCAGTGTCTCCACGCGTACAGCAGGAGGCTTGGACAAATGGTCTCTGGAATCCCGTTTGCTCTTCTTCGATAAAAGCAAGAAAGGCACCAGGTTGTGGCTTATCAGCAACTTGAGAAGGAGAGGGTTTCACCCTGGAGAGGGGAGGGGAGGGGAGGGAGAGGCTTGGAAAGGGAGAGAACATTGAGGGGGGCATGGACGAGGGTCAGCACTCCTTAGGGGTGAGTGAACGGGTTGTTAGGGCCACTGTTGACTGACTGGAGTCTAGGTCATCCCAAATCCAGAAGTGGCTCAGCCCAGAAGGTTCCAGATTCCCCATTTACCCATTCTGGCAGGAGCCTTGTAGAGAATCCATTGTAATCCAACCACTTCATTTTCCAGATGGGGACACTGAGGGAGAAACACGGATTAGATCCTAGTCTTGGTTAGAGAGCTGGGCGTTGAACTGAGGCCCTTTCAACTCCCCGTGTTTGGGGTTCTAGTAGAAATGGTTCCTTTGAAAATATTCACCTCTTCTCCAAGGGGCTCTTAGACTTCTTTTTTCTCTGACAGCTGGAAAAAACGATGAAATGGCCCGAAAGCCCCAAACTCGTCCAAGTGTGGCCTGTGTTGGGCAGCCCGTGTCACTGGACAAAGGACACCGGAAGTGAGTATCCACACGCTGGCACCCTGGGGACCCTAATGGAGAGCAAACAGCCCCAAGCCAGGAGTCCACAGGCTCAGGTTCCAGTCCTTTGCCGTCTTGACAATTCCCTTCCCTTCCTAGGCCTCATTGTTCCTATCTGTAAATGACACATTTGGATGTTATCAGTGGGTCTCGAGTTGGGCCACCAGTCTCCTCCCTAGGTGCCTAAGGACTGTGGGAGAGAAGGGGAGGCTCCTTTCCAGCTTTCACCGGAAGCGGTTCCCTTTTCATCTGTTTTGTACAAAGGTATCTTACGTGAGAAAGTGTCCTTCACTTACAAAGAATTCGAAGTCACTAGAAGAGATGACCTCTTGCTCCTAACCTTTATAAATTCAGGGCTGGTGAGACTGGGAACTTCTCAAAGACAGGGACCCTGCCTTGTTCATGTCTGGGTCTCCAGGACTTTCTAGAGTCAGCCTTCAGAGGGGCGTTGGATGCCACTTCCTAACTGTGCCACCTTGGGCCAGCTGCTTAAACTCTCTGAGCCCCACCTGATGCATGTTTGCATGGGAATTGGAACCACACCTCTGGCATTGGGTGGCTGTGAGTTTCTCAAGGAAAGCTCTCAGCCCAGCCCCTGGCACATAGTAAATGCTCAACAAAGGGCAGACTTACGTGTGAATGGGTAAATGGAGGATGCTAGAAGGGCCAGGTCCTTACCCCATGAGGCGTCTTGACCTTACAACCAGGCTTTTCCAAGGCAGCTTGCATATTAAATATTTAATCATTGCCTCCCTGGGGTTTTTTTTGTCTGAATTGTTTCTTTTTATGTGCAATTTGCAATCATTTCCCCAAAAATGACAGTTCATTAAATGTACAACTGAGTGTGATTGAATCTGTTTATCTGTGTGATGATTTTCATAGAATAAATTTGAAAATCCTAGGAACGTCCTTTGAGGATTTGAAGAATATGGTCTTGATCCTGTAGGGCCTGGACCAGTTGCAGGGACCCTCCTGCTTGCCCTCTTGGCATCCTTCCAACCAGCTGCCCACAGGCCGTGACCGGCCTCTCCGAGTGTCCTCAGCACTGGGGCCAAGGACTTGCCTGCTAAGGTCCTCCTTCACCCCCGGGACTGCCAGCGGTGCTCCCCCCCGCCAGCCTCTGTAGGAAAAGAGGTAGATTCTGGATGGCTATGCTGGGAGGGGCCTGGGGTAGAGTTTCCTGGGTGCTTTGTAGAGGTTTTCCAGAGAGCAGCTCCCTGGAATAGATCCTACGATATAGGGAGACGGCTAGACCCTCATCATCCGCCTTCATTGTTTTAATTAACTGCTAGTAATAATACAATACTAATAACTACCATCAGGGAAGCTCAGGTTGTGAGGGCTGATAAACCCAGGTCCAAAGCCTGGTTCCTTTATTCGTTCGCTGTGTGACTTTCGGCAAGGCACTTTGCCTTTCTGTGCTTTAGACTCCTAATCTTTAACATAAGGAACACTTACGGTGCCAGGCACTGTGATGAAGCCTTTAGAACACAGGCTCACTTAAGCCTTCTAGCAACTCCATTAGATAGGGGTGCTAGGGAGCCTGTTTTACAGAGACGCAAATCAGAGACCCACCGAAGATCACCCAGCAAATAAAGAACGGAAGTTCAAACCTTTCCCTTTTCTCTTCCATGAAAGCAGGAGAGAGCAGTGGGCAGGGGGAGGTCAGAAGACCAGAAGGCCAGCCTGGCATTGAACTTCCCAGCTGTTGGCCTTGGCCATGTAGCCTGACTCCTCTGAGCCTCCCTCTTCTTCCTCTTCTGATAGCACCTACCTGCCAGGAAGGATGTAAACATCAAAGGAGAGGACATCTGCAAAGGGGCTTTGATAACCAGAAAGCACATAACAAATGTAACTTCTTTTTTTTTTTTTTTTT
>NW_023221046.1:0-682 GCF_002007445.2 Ailuropoda melanoleuca | reverse complement strand
GTTTAACAGACGAAGCACCGGCCTTTGGGCCCTATTTGCTTGTGAGATATTTGTGTGCTGGATACAGCGTTTGATTTTTAAAAAGGCAGCGGTACTTACCCTTTTGGTATTTATATGTATAGCAGAGGCAAATGGAACTCTGAGTATTAAATTACTGTACTGTGCCAGTTGAGAATTCTATGCAAGCCAGCCAACTCCTTCCCCCAAATTGTATTTTTAGTGTTTAGCAGCTGCAAGTTCCCAGAAATCTTCAAAGCGGGACCACTTATCCCACCCAGTGCGAGAGCTCTTAGCTGCTGCCTGGGTTTGATGATCTTTGGAAGGCAGCAGGATACCTGGGAGGGGGTGGGAGTCAGACACCACCATCTTGGCGTCCATGGGTCTGCCGTTGGCCAGTTCATCTAACCTCTGACCTCAGATTCCTCAGCTGGAAAATGGGGCTACTACCATCTACCAAGGAGAGCTGCTTTGAGGATTAGGGATAACTATGAATTGTCCTAAAGCGGCACCGGATACATCCTTTTTCTCGGTACGGGGTGTCATTGGCCTGGGCGATGCACCAGGTCCTCCTCTCCCATCCCTGCTCTGTCTTTGGGGCCCTTTAGCACATCAGTATCTGTGCCAGAGGATGGCTGGAGAAGGGTGACCTCCACATGAGACACCCTTTCTGTGTATTCGGAAG
>NW_023221045.1:0-682 GCF_002007445.2 Ailuropoda melanoleuca | reverse complement strand
GCCGGGATCACGCCCTGAGCCGAAGGCAGACGCTTAACCGCTGTGCCACCCAGGCGCCCCCCCGAGTTCTTTTAAATTAAGGTAAGTACATTTTTTTTTTAGACATAATGCTGTTGCTCACTTAATAGACTATAGTGTAAACATTTACATGCACTGAGAAAACAGAAAATTCATTTTACTTGCTTTATCATAATACTTGCTCTATTGTGGTAGTGCAGAAGTAAACCCACAATATCTCCAGAGTATGCCTGTCTTCTCGTAATATGAACGTTGTTCCCATTGACAAGGAGCTCAGCTTTTTGCTCAAGTCCAAAGGCTTGACAGACATGTCTAATGGGAGAATTCTAATATTTCACTAAACTAGAAAAATCAGGATAGACATTTGAAAATGATGTGGAAACTGCCTAATGCAGGTGTCCCCCACTTTATGAAAGCCTGTGTTGGGCCATTTCACTATTACAAAAGATCTGCATTAGTACGGTAAGGGCTTTTTTTCACAAAACTGAAAATCCTCTTCAGATTTCTTTCAGTTAGCAGAAATGGGAACTAATGTAGGTCTTTTGTAAAAGCAAAGTGGCATAACAGTTTCAGAACCTGGGGGTTACTCTTTGCTTTGTGTCATTTCAGCACAGAAAAGAAAATTTTTCAAAGATTATTTATTTGTTTATTTATTTGATAGAGA
>NW_023221043.1:0-682 GCF_002007445.2 Ailuropoda melanoleuca | reverse complement strand
TTGGTGAATCATGAGCTTCTCAATTATGGGAAACACCGTGAGTGTGAGTTCTGCTCCCGTGGTGAGTGTGCAGTGGGGAAAAGAGAAGGCTGAGCCTGAAGGCATGAAGATACTCATGGCAGGTGGAGGCAGGAAGCCCACAGAGACCAGAGAATTGGTGTGCCTGGAGGTGGGTGCCACAGGACCAGAGTGTTGAGCATGTCACAAAGGAGAGGTTGAGAAAGGGCATGAAATGGGGAAAGCAGGTGTTCAGGGAGATAAGAGGTAAAATGTGAACTTTCAATCTGAGGAAGAGGAGGTGATACCTTCACTGGATCCATTCGCATTAGCTGGTGGGCTCAGTGGAGTTCAGGGACGCATGGGAGCTGGGGGTGGGGGGCAGTGACTCTGGATGCATCTGGGGGAGGCTTGAATAAGAAGAGATGAGGAGGGAACAAGTGATCAGTAGAATCTGAGTCATAGTGTGCTCTGAGGCTAGAGGAAGGAAGCCGTGTGTGTGTGTGTGTGTGTGTGTGTGTGAGAGAGAGAGAGAGAGAGAGAAGATCCAGTGTCATGGATAATTTTAATTTTCTTTTCTTTTTTTTGCATTTTTATGTTCCCTCAATCGACCATTCTTTTCTGCCTACAATATTTTAATTTTAACAAAACTTCTGATGTTTCTAAGACATTTCCCTCTTCGGAG
>NW_023221042.1:0-682 GCF_002007445.2 Ailuropoda melanoleuca | reverse complement strand
ACCATGGGCATGAAGTGCACAAAGTGCGGCGGGGATGACAAGGTGAAGAAGGCTCGCATTGCCATGACCGGGGGCCTGGTGTTCCTAATTGGAGGCTTGGCTGCACTGATTGCATGCTCATGGTATGGAAATAAGATCATCCAGGACTTCTACAATCCATTTACCCCTGTCAACACGAAGTATGAATTTGGATCTGCAATCTTCATTGGCTGGGCAGGGTCACTGCTGGTGTTTCTTGGTGGTGCCCTCCTTGCTTGCTCCTGCCCCAGGAGGACTGGATCTTCTGGCCGCAAGTACCCCAAATCAAAGGCTCCCTCCAGTGCTGGCAAGGAATATGTGTAAGAGGATATATGCACAGCGACCAATGCAGCCTTCCAGCACTCCAGACCTATTCAGCTGGCACAACTGAGGGATATTTTTGTTGGCTGAGCAATTTGGAGAACTGAAATTGATCCCATGAAGTGCAGATCCTCTGGACCCTGTGGCTTGACACCATCTGGTCCTAACTTCCAAAGTGCTTGTACTCACGTTGATGTGGCTTAGGCTTCTGTTTCCCATCATCCTAAACCTATATCGTGGACCCTTTAGATTTCTGAGCCAGATGTGAGCAACAGGTGCACTGACCTTCCATTCCAAGCACCTTGGGGAGCACACTTTCCTCTTTAGGAGGAGAGAACCTAGG
>NW_023221041.1:0-682 GCF_002007445.2 Ailuropoda melanoleuca | reverse complement strand
GGGGAGGCGTTTGCAGAACCGGGTTGGAGCCGATGAGGCATGGGAAGGAAGGTAAAAGTCCTGTTTTATGAGTTAGTGAGCCTACATTCCCACCCTGAGATTTATTTCCCGCAGCTGAGCAGAGCCGGCTTCGTGAAAGTCTAGTGCCTAGAATGTAGGCTCAGAGGAGGGCGCAGAATTGGCGAAAGGAACGGAGGCCCGGGAAGGCCCCCACTTGCTCAAACCTAAGGATACTTTACTTGGTACCCAGGTTGATCGCCCGATTTATGAAGCAGGCCTTGTCCAGTTTTTGCCAGCATAACTGCCTTTTGGGGCTTGCGTTTTTGTTTTCTGGTGACTCACTTCTGTCTCCTCTCCCTTAATCCACCAGTAGCCAGTGTTGCAAAATTCTGGGAGACACTGCCAACAGCCTCTTCTCTAAGCTTTCTCACAAGAATGTTGGGATCCTCAACCTTTTTAACTCTGAGACGCCATGTCATGTGGTAACACATGGGCAAAACAGAGCATCTTTATTTAGGAAGGACAGTAAAATAGTTTTCAGCATCATTCTGGGGACTAGGGAAATCTCAAATGAGGCAAGACCCTCCCTCTGTGTCGTTAAGAACGTTATAATCGGGGCGCCTGGGTGGTGCAGTCGTTAAGCGTCTGCCTTCGGCTCAGGGCGTGATCCCAGCATTCTGGG
>NW_023221040.1:391-1379 GCF_002007445.2 Ailuropoda melanoleuca | reverse complement strand
AATAGGTATTATTTCTTCTTTGAATGTTTGGTAGAATTCCCCAGGAAAACCATCCAGGCCTGGAGTTTTGTCTTTTGGAAGGTTATTTATCACTGACTCAATCTCTTCATAATTAATTGGCCTGTTTAAAAAATCAATTTCTTCCTGTTTCAGTCTTAGTAGTTTATAGGTTTCCAGGAAGTCCTCCATCTCTTCCAGATAGCTTAATTTATTGGCATAAAGCNTCTTCCAGATTGCTTAATTTATTGGCATAAAGCTGTTGATAAAAGTTTCTAATAATCCTTCCAATTTCATTGGTGTTGGTTGTGACCTCTCCTTTTTCATTCATAATTTTATTAATTTGGGTCCTTTCTCTATTCTTTTGGATAAGTCTTGCCAGTGGTCTGTCAATTTTATTAATTGTTTCAAAGAACCAGCTTCTAGTTCTGTTGATCTGCTCTACTGTACTCCTGGTTTCTAATTCATTGATTTCTGCTCTAATCTTGGTCAACTGCTTCCTCGTGTATGGATTAGGCTTGTCTCTCTGTTGCTGTTACAGCTTCTTGAGGTGAGAATATAAAAACTGCATTTTAGATTTTTCTATTCTTTTGAGTGAGACTTGGATGGCTATGCATTTTCCCCTTAGGACTCCCTTTGCAGTATCCCATAGGTTTTGGACCATTGTGATTTCATTCTCGTTGGTCTCCATAAATTGTTTAAATTGATTTTTGATTTCATGGTTTATTGAATCATTCCTGAGCAGAATGGTTCTTAGTCTCCAAGTGTTTGAGTTTCTTCCAAATTTTTCCTTGTGGTTGAGTTCCGATTTCAAAGCGTTGAGGTCTGAGAATATGCAGGGAATAATTTCAGTCTTTTGGTATTGGTTGAGACCTGTTTTGTGACCCAGAACATGGTTTATTCTTGAGAATGTTCCATGGGTATTAGAATAGAACGAGTATTCTTTGGTTCTGGGGTGTAGTGTTCTATATATATCTATGAGGTCCAACTC
>NW_023221040.1:0-181 GCF_002007445.2 Ailuropoda melanoleuca | reverse complement strand
AATTGTCATATCCACTTGTTGGATACATCCTTTAAGAATAATATAGTGCCCTTCTATGTCTCTAACTATAGTCTTTATTTTAAAATCCAATCTGTCTGATATGAGAATTACTACACCAGCTTTCTTTTGAGGTCCATTGGCGTGAAAGATGGTATTCCATCCCTTTACTTTCAGTCTGAAT
>NW_023221039.1:0-682 GCF_002007445.2 Ailuropoda melanoleuca | reverse complement strand
GAGAGAGAGAGAGAGAGCACACGTAAGCAGGGAGAGGGGCAAAGGGAGAGAGAGAATCATCAAGCAGACTCCCCACTGAGCGCAGACCCTGACACAGGGCTCGATCCCAGGACCCTGAGATCACAACCTGAGCTGAAACCAAGAGTCGGACGCTTAACTGACTGAGCCACCCAGGTGCCCCTGTCTATCTCTCAGTAAGTAGCTCATGAACGTGCTAAGTGGCTGCTCAGCCTCCCTCCTAGGACTGAGCCCATATTTAATATTGAAGCCTCATCTGGCCAGAAGGGTCATCTTGACGAGACCAACCTCCCCATTCCTTTCAGCCCAGCCTGCTCTCAGCATCCTCGGTCATCCCAGCCTGGGGAGCAGCTCAGCAGCTGCAAACACCCCTCTTCTCCTGGGGAGGGATGTTCTCAATGTCCCTTCAATGAGGCAGACGTTTCAAAACCTTCCTCCCTCAAGGTAGTTTCTCCCCCTTGCCCGTATCCCTCCGGCGGCAATTTGAGAGGCATCTTCCTCTTGTTCTGTCCTCGGCGAAGGTGAGAACAAGTAAGTCATCCTATTTCACTTCATTGCTCCACCTTTTGGATTGGTGGTGGTGGTGGTGGTGGCAGCTATGTTGTTTGTCTGTTGGTTGGTTTTTTAAGATTTTATTTTTAAGTAATCTCTATACCAACATGGG
>NW_023221038.1:0-682 GCF_002007445.2 Ailuropoda melanoleuca | reverse complement strand
GGGAGTCTGCTTCTCCCTCTCCCTCTGCCTCTCTCTCTGTCATGAATAAATAAATAAAATCTTTAAAAAAACCAAAAACCCAAAAAACAAAACAAAAAAACCCCCAAAATCTCTGAGAGTTTAGTCCCCATTTCTGTTCTCTTCTTCCAGGAAGTTGCTGGTTAGTTTGCCTCTGGGCAGGCATATTCTCCCCCTCCCGTCTTGCCCTTTCCAGTCCTTCTGGGTCTTTCTCACTGGGCTAAGGACTGTACAGATGTCAAGGCTCAGGCTTAGGCCCAGGCCTCTTCTATGCTTTCCCAGGGAACTCTTTCTCATGTCCAGATTTCCTATGTGATGAGTCTCCATTGTTTGTTTGCTCAGAGCGAAATCTACCCAGAACTGGCCTCTAAGCTGTGAGCCCTCTTATCCAATGGCTACTTTTCCACTTACACCTCAGGCCCGTTAGATCAAAAACTTAGCTTGGTCTTCTTCTCTTAGAGTTGCTCTTCTTGTCCACTAATAGCTTCACCATTTACATAATAAAAATACTACTTAAGATAAGTGAAGGTGGTGTGTAATTTTAATTTAACTCATTTTATTTTTTTTTAAGATTTTATTTATTTATTTGAGATAGAGAGAGCATAAGCAGGGAGCAGAGGGAGAGGGAGAAGCAGGCTCCCCGCTGAGCAGGGAGCCTAATGGG
>NW_023221036.1:0-4360 GCF_002007445.2 Ailuropoda melanoleuca | reverse complement strand
CGTCTACAGCGGCATTGCCCTCTCTCAGGCTACTTCTCCTCTCCTGCCTCTGATTTCTCTTACTTTCTGAGTTTGAGCTAAAGTTGTTGAGTCCCTCAGGTCTCTTCACTGCTGACACCTGCCCCACCTGATCATCCATTGCTCACCATAGGTCAACCTCTGCTTTACATCATAATATAACCACAACTGGGGCTCAGGTTTTAACAAAATATTACTCTCTTGCCTCCATTATTTTGTATATGAGGTTGAGAATCAGAAGGAAATTACCTTTGCCCATTTTCATTACAGAAACACTGCCTGGGTCCTACTCCAGAACACGGCAACTTGCCCGTTGCTTCCAGGTACCCAGGAATTCTCTACGTTCCCAGTGTTAGGTTCCTCCTATCTTGCAATGGTCTTAAAAGCAGAAGTGACTAGTTCTACAATGTACAGAGTCTGTATCCCTGTGAAGTTCCCTCTGTTCTTTGCTTTCTTCTAATTGCTAAATAAAGCAGATTTACCATATAATGCATCGTTTTGTGGCCTTGATTTGTCACCTGTTGTTCTTGAGCTTTTCAATGAACAAATACCTGTTTCCTCCCAATCCCCCAGCACTTCACTCTTTTCCTTGAGACAGGCACAAAAGCCTGCGGTTTAGCATCCTGACACTCAGATTTCCTTCCTAGGTAAGATTTCATTTACATGTTTGGCAAGTGGAATGGGAAGAATCTGGTCCACCATCATTGTATACTCTGCTTTTTATCATCTGTACCAGGCAGAAGTGGCTTGGCTTCACTTGCCTTGTCTCTAAGACCGCCTCACTGCATCCCCCAGGGATGAACCCTACATTATCAGTTGGAGAAATATATTTCTGGCCTATCAGATCAAAAGAACATTTAGCAAGGGCTACGATATTTGATTTTTACTTGTAATTAGCTTCATGACCAAGAAATTTGCCTGACAAGGTGTATCAAGAGAAATAAAAGTGTACATACTTCTGAACTGCAATTCTCTTTCTAGAAATGTATACTGCGGAAATAGCATAAATGTGGGAAGATGTATGTACATGGATGTGAATCCAAACAGTCTTCACAACATGGGAAAATTGAAAATACTAGAGGTTCTCAAATTAAGAATCCAAAGACTCAGGCACAAAACTCATATGCTAATTTCTTGAAGTGTGAAGGCAAAACAAAAATGGAAATACCCACCTTGTCCCACTCTAAGTCTCTCATGAAAACGGATGAAGCTGATTCCTTGGTTCTCGGAAGAGATGCTTCCACACCTCCCCTCTGGTGTGCCATGGCCAGGTTTGACTTCTATGAATGGAAAATGAGAGCTCAAGGTATGGTGCAAGGGCTCATCATTCAACTTGCCCTGCCCTTGTCCACATCAGTCCCTATTTCTTCAGAAGTGATCATTATCTTCCTAGCCCCCAGG
Source organism: Ailuropoda melanoleuca (assembly GCF_002007445.2). NCBI lineage: Eukaryota > Metazoa > Chordata > Mammalia > Carnivora > Ursidae > Ailuropoda > Ailuropoda melanoleuca. Next base: position 2,941 of record NW_023221036.1, on the reverse strand, counting down.
CTCTCACAACACAAGAGAAAATTTCTCCAATTCCCTACTATATAGAGGCTGCTTCTGGGTCCTCTTGTATCGGTATTCTCCTGTATTCACGTCTGAGTGTTCCTCCAGGAACGTGGGCAGCCTCTCACATTGGCACCTCCTCATTCTCGGTCAGAACTTCCCAACGACAGATAAAGTGATAAATGGGTTCCAAAATCTAAGCCCATTTAACTTTCATATTATTATACACTCAGGAGGAGTAATGGAAAGGAAACAACTGACCTGGAAAATTATATAGGATATAGCATCTACCCGAAAAACGAGTTGCAAAAACAATATATATACATGGATTTATTTAATTAAAATCTTATGGTGCAGGTGAGGATAGCAAAATGGCAGACTGGAAAACTTCAAGCTCTCCTTCTGCCCCCAGAAACCTCAAAAAACAACCAGAAACTGAGTAAACTCTGTAGGAGCTCTGGAAAACAGTCCAAAGTTGATAACAACCAACAAATGCCCAATCAAGAATATGCAACTTCAAAATTATAACAAAGCTTTTTTTTAATGTTTTTTTATTATATTATATTATGTTAGTCATCATACAGTACATCCCTGGTTTCTGATGTAAAGTTCGATGATTCATTAGTTGCGTATAACACCCAGTGCACCATGCAATACGTGCCCTCCTTACTACCCATCACCAGCCTATTCCCATTCCCCCATCCCCCTCCAAAGCTTTTTTTTAAACATTTTTCTTAGCACTTGCTCTACCCTCTACCTGTTGCAATTTTGGTCTTGAGTAGGCAGCAGCCTATTCCTGAACTCTTCCCCAACCTCCCTCTTTCCATTCTACCCTTCACCCCCTCCCCACCCTCTGCCTCTAATACCCCCTACCATATACACCTTCACACAGAGAGAAGTTGTCAGCCCTATTTGCAAATAACCATGTAAGTCTCTTCAAACATGTCTGGAAGAGTTCCTAAGAACTAAGGCAAGGTTCTTAACTTTGTTTCACATAAATCCAAATGTAGATAAGAGAAGCGAGAGACACAGCAAGGAGGAACTTCCAAGAAGACTACAAACCCACAGAGTCCTGGGGCAACAGGTTATAGGAAGAGACAAACAATAGGTCTTTAGACCTTAGTCTTTAGACTAAGTGGAATGAGTTTCTTTGGAAAATGAGCACATTTAAAAGTTGCTCGGTGTATGAGAGAATTTAAGAAGTCATGCATATATCCGGGAAGACACATGCTCAGTAAAGTCTTGAGAAGATCTTATGTATTCACGTTGTACTGATCTCTAGGTTCATAGGAAGCCTAGCTAAGTGGTGAAAGAATGTCTCATCACAGGGACAGTATGCAAACATCAAGAGATTACGTTTCCTCAGTTTTCTTATTTTGTTCTTTTGTTGTTGTTGTTGTTTGTTTCAGCTCCTGGGACACAAGAGATTATCTGTCAAACTAATTGCTGAACACAAGCTAAAGCAGCAGCCTGATGTTGAAGTTTTATTATATTCCAGGCACTGTTGACTCATTTAGCACAAGTAAGTCAATGTGAAGGACAAGTCATCAGGTGCAAATCCAAGAATCCCTTATTTGCAACAGTCAGAATCAGGAGTGTGACCTGAGGCAGGACCCCATTAGTCATGAAGTTTCAAGAAACTGTGGAGGTAGAATTGAATAACAAATCAAAGACAAGGCCTATTGGCAGCATTTTGTTGGTGAAAGAAAGAAAAAAAAGCAGAGTGACTGGGAATTGTAAACCACTCTGCAGTTGTTGAGTAAGGTGTTTTAAGGAGCAAGAATTATTCACCTAATCTGTTAGCCTCCNCTGCCTTTGGCTCAGGGCATGATCCCGGCGTTATGGGATCGAGCCCCACATCAGGCTCCTCTGCTATGAGCCTGCTTCTTCCTCTCCCACTCCCCCTGCTTGTGTTCCCTCTCTCACTGGCTGTCTCTATCTCTGTCGAATAAATAAATAAAAAATCTTTAAAAAAAAAAAAGAATTATTTACCTAATCTGTTAGCCTGCATATGGCCCAGCCCATTCCCCAGAATACTTTCTACAAACAACTGACGGGTCAAGATAGAGTTCACCTCATTCATGGATGAGCAGTAGTCAGAAAGGAACCATTCTAGGACCCACAAAAGACAACACATGTTTGAAAATGAAGTGAATATGTAAAACGAAAGGCAGGTAATGATCACTCATCAGCGTGAAGTTACTATAAAACATCGCCAAAATTAATGAAATAAACCCTCTATTAAGTTTGAGAATAAAAACCATATAATGAGACAATAATAGCTAAAACTTCACTTACAGAAGTCAGATATGAGGCAGAGAGAAAAATAAAGCCACAATGCAAATGAAGGCCAAATTAATATCAGTACAAAGGGCAATAGGTATGCCAAATGCACAATAAAGGACATACAGGAGAATACTGAGAAAAGAGAGTTTCATGAACTGGGGGGGGGGTGGTCAAAGAGAATTAAAGGACAGTCAAGGGGAAATACAGATAAAGAAGATAAAGTAGGTCCAACAGAAGCATAATTGGAACACCTGAAGGAAGTGTGTACACACACACTCATACGCACAAAAAATTCCCTCAAAGCACAGAAACATCTTCAATTACATGGCTGGAGGCTTGCCTTGAGAATTTATTTTGATAGACAAAGATGCATTACTTAGTGATTTCTAAATTTGTAGATATTGAAGTAATAATATTCATTCCTTTTTTAATGTTTGTTCCTTTTATAAGATTTTATTTATTTATTTAGAGAGTGTGTGTGTGCAAGTGGGGAGAGGGGCAGAGGGAGAAGGAGAGAATCTCAAGCAGACTCTGTGCTGAGCAAGGAGCCTGATGTGGGGCTCTATCTAACAACCTTGAGATCATGATCTGAGCCAAAATTAAGAGTCAGTCACTTAACTGACTCAGCCATCCAGGCACCTCAAGTGACAATATT
>NW_023221035.1:0-682 GCF_002007445.2 Ailuropoda melanoleuca | reverse complement strand
CTCGGCGCTCACCGGCTGCACCCCTGCCCGTTTGGTATGCGATGTTGTTGGAAACGTTGACAGCGCCCGTTTTCTTGACGATGCAGGAGTGAAGCGGGCCGGGCGCCGTGGTTCGTAGCAAAGGGGTGTTTAGTTAAACGGCCGAGCAGCACTGCCTTAATCAGATCTGTTTATTTGTTGAGGGAGGACGTGTGTTTCCGCCTTGTAACTGCTGATCACTCCGTGACCTTAACAGAGCCCAGGGACAGGTGCCTTGGGGTGCGTGGACCATTTGCTGTGGACATTTTCAGTTACCCGTAGGCTTTCCACGGACCCCGGGGATTGCAGTTGGCCCTCAGCCGTGCAGAGCTTGCCCCCCACTTCTCCAGGGCTGCGTGTACGGTCACCTGCTGGGGTGCCCTCCAGCTTGGGCCCCCTCTCCCGCCGTAGGGCAGGGCAACAGACCAGGCCTTGAGTCTGGAACCCACAGGACCAGGGGGAATAGGGCAGAGGAAGAGACCAAGGCTCTGAGTGGTGCTGTGGCCTGCCCAGGACCCCAGAGCAGGGAGGGCCAGAACCAGGGCCAGCCTGATCGAGTGACCCCCACACACCAGGCTCGCCTGACAGCCGTGTGCTCAGGGCAGCTCCTCCAAGGCCCGAGGGCTGTGCGGCCCTCAGTGAGCAGGGCCCAGGCTAGCAGCTG
>NW_023221034.1:0-682 GCF_002007445.2 Ailuropoda melanoleuca | reverse complement strand
TTAATAGCTTTGTCTTGGAAACCATGATTGAAAGTGATGATAGCCTATCAAAACTCCATTGCGTCATTAAAAAATCTTAATGGATGGGAACTTACTTCATTTAAAAAAATGAAATTTTCAGTAGAATCAACTTTTTGGATCATCATTCTCAATGAAATTTAATATACAAGATGTTCCAGGTGCACTTGGGTGGCTCGGTCTATTAAGCATCTGCCTTTGGTTCAGGTCATGATCTCAGGGTCCTGGGTTCCAGGCCTGTGTCAGGCTTCCACTCAGTGGGGAGTCTGCTTCTCCCTCTCCCTTTAACACAACCCTTGGGCTCTCTCTGACTATCTTTCTCTCTCTCTCTCTCAAAAACACAAATAAAATCTTTAAAAAAATGTTCCACATCCTGCAATAAAGTGATGTTTACTTCTCCTGAGAAGATACCTTCCAAATGAGACTTATCTGTGGGCAACAGCTAACAGGATCATCATGGCATGTTCCTTTATTTTCAACATAAAGTGAGAAATTCACTAAATTAAATGAGTTGTTATATTAGTATGAAATTTCCCAGTGAAACAGAATTAATATCATTACATAGATATAGATCTAAAAAGGGAAATCTTTCCTTATAATTATATAAAGATTTTTATTATATGATATTGGCTCATGCAGTTATGGAGTATAAGTACGGAGTATG
>NW_023221033.1:0-682 GCF_002007445.2 Ailuropoda melanoleuca | reverse complement strand
CGCTCCAGGCGCGGGGTGGGAGGGCTTCCTTTGCATCCCTTCCTGTGCTCGCCCCTGTGCTAGTGCATTCATCTCCCTGGGACACCCCAATGAGGGCTCCTGGCCACAAGCAGGCTGTCGTGACAGATTGAAGGGCGGGCTGAGCTACAGGCACCTGGGACATCCATATGCAGCAGGTGTTCCTGCAGGGCGGCCATTCCGCCATGTCACAGAAGGGAAACTGAGGCTCAGAGAGGCCTAACTTGTCCTTGGTTGTCTGGCTTAGGAGTGAGAAGACAGGTGTGTGCACCGAGGCTCTCGGGCAGCAGCCCTCTCTGCTCAGACGCTGTGAGCAGTGCCTGGTTCCCAAGCTCCAGCCCTGGGTTTTATTGACGTGGCCCGAGGCACATGACCCCCGGCTGTGACATGGGTGCTGCTTGGGGAGAAGGGCCACATGCCTCAAGGCGGTCTGTAGAGCCTCTCACAAGAAGAGCCACCCTCAGGCTCACTTCTTCCTGGGGACACTACCGGAGTCACAGGGATGCCAGTGTTCTCTGCGGCATTCCTCCCACGGTGCGGGTCCGCTCCCAGCTGCTTTCCCTGTGTGCCGAGCTCCCCACCGCTGCAGTGTTTATACTCCGTAGATCTGCCTCTTGGCATCTGCTCTGGAGGGTCTGCTCGCGGCCTCGCCCTGTTGGCTGCC
>NW_023221032.1:0-682 GCF_002007445.2 Ailuropoda melanoleuca | reverse complement strand
TGCCCCATGGCTCAGTGCTAGTATCCCTTCTGCAATTATACCCACTCCTTTGTTGATATTATTTAAGGCTTATACTGCCCAAACTCGTCTCTATCTCAGACCACTCTGAACTCCAGACTTGTATATTCAACTGCCAACTCAGTATCACCACTGGGTGTTTAATACGTCTCAATTTGAATCTCAGATTTAATATCTCCAAAACTGAACTCCTGATCTTAATTCCCAAACCTGTTATACCTGCAGACTTTCACATCTCACTTAAAATCAATTCCATGCTTCCTGCTTCTCAACCCAGAAAACCTAAGAGTCATCATTGATTCATGTCATTCTCTCACATACCATATCCAATCTGTCAAGAATTCCTATGGGTTTTACATTCAGAATACATTCATATTCTGATCCTTTGTCAGCACCTCACTGCTATCATTTTGGACCAAACCACATTATCTCTTCCCTGGATTATTGCAATAGTATCTTAAGTGGTCTCTGTTTCTATCCTTTCTCCCATCTGGAATCTATTCTCAACATAGCAGTCAAAGTAATCTTTTTACAAAATATATCATATTATGCTCTCCTCTGCTCAGAATTCTTCAGTTTTTTCTTATCTCACTCAAAATGAATGGCCAAGTCCTTACAATGGCATGTAAGGTGCTACACTATTTACTCAGCTCGTATTTTTCTG
>NW_023221031.1:0-682 GCF_002007445.2 Ailuropoda melanoleuca | reverse complement strand
CAGGGTCACTTTAGAGCGGTGGGAGGCAGGTAGGCAGCTGTAAAGGAGCAGCACGAGGGACCGTTTGGGCTGATGGGTTTCTGTACCGTGACTGCCATGGTGGTCACGTGATCTACACATGCAATAAACTGGCAGAGAAATATACACACACATTGCACCAGTGTCCATTTCCTGCCTGACACCTTATTATAGTGGTGTCAGTGTAACCAAAGCAGAAAACTGGGACCTCTCTGCACTATCTTTGCAACTTCTTGTGCATTTGTAATTATTCTAAAAGAAACATTTTTTTTGAAAATGGTATTTAGTGTTTACATTAAAAAGTCTAAATATAGCTCATAGCTGGGCCACATAGTGTACATGTCCGTTCCTTTTTCCATCTGCATTTCCTTTCTCGGTGGACATTGTTTCCTCTAGATTTAAAAATTTCCTCATTGCTCATTTGCTGTGATTCACTATTTACCTAGTATCAGTGCTTTCCAACTCTGTCAGGATGTGAGATCCCCCTGGAGGTGGTCATTTACATCAGGACATCCATCAGTCCCATTTTTTTTTCTTGTGAACTCGCCTTGGCACTCTCTGCCAGCTCCCATCCAGCTCCAAAATGCACTTGTTGGACACTAGGCCGATTCTGTACCCATTTGCTTAGGAAAATATCTGGTAGTCTGCACACCAAAGTCTTTTT
>NW_023221030.1:0-682 GCF_002007445.2 Ailuropoda melanoleuca | reverse complement strand
GGCTGAAATTCAGCCTCTGTCTCAGAACAGAGGGATCGCAGATCGTTCCCCCTGGTGTTCTGGCCACTTTAACTCTGTTTCTGTTGGTACTGCTCAACCCTGCAGCATCCCGGGCTGTGTGCCCCACACCGGGCATCCCAGCCCTCACTTCCAGGGCCGGCACGTCTCTGTCCTTTGTGTTTCTAACCCCGCCAGCTGCCAGCCGTCCCACGCGCGCTCCCGGGGCTCCCGGTCTCAGTCATGGATCCAGTGAGCACACCGGAGTTCCGGAGCTCCGTGAGATGCTTGGTGGCGTGCGCTCCCGGCTCACAGTCTCAGTCTGCCGTCTTGAGGGTGCGGGTCTGCGGTCTGCCGGCTCCCCGGTGCTGGTGGCCCGCCAGCTGCCAGCCACCCCGTGCGCGCTCCCGGAGCTCCCGGTCTCAGAATGGATCCAGTGAGCACACTGGATTTCCGGAGCTCCGTGAGATGCTTGGTGGCGCACGCCCCCGGCTCACGGTCTCAGTCTGCTGTCTCAAGGGTGCAGGTCCGCGGTCCGCCCACTGCCCCATGCAGGTGGCTACCGTTTCCTGGGGCCCTGACACAGCGGCTCCCTCCCCTCCTGTTTATCTTCCGATATCTGTGCGCGGTTTCATGGCTCCCCACTTCATACCTCAATACTCAGCGCTGGAGATGTTCATTTGTA
>NW_023221029.1:0-682 GCF_002007445.2 Ailuropoda melanoleuca | reverse complement strand
TATAGATGAAATCATACAAAATTCAGTCTTTTATGCCTGGCTTGTTTCCCTTCACAAGGTGTTTTCAAGGCCCGCCTTTGTGGTAGCAGGTGTCAGCACTTCGTTCCTTTTGGGGGCTGAGTAATATTCCATGGTGTGACGGACCACATTCTGTGTGACCATCCACCCGTCGCTGGACACTGGCTTTTCACCCTCTGGGCTTTTATGAATAATGCTGCTATGAACATTTTGTACAAGTGTTTGGATGAACATGTTTTTTCAGTTTGCTTGCGTGTATGTCTAGAATTAGAAGTGTTGAGTCGGATGGTGACTCTATATTTAACTTTTTGAAGAGCTGCCAGACTGTTCCCAAGTGCCTCTGTCACTGAGCATTCCCGCCGGCGGTGCGTGAGGCTCTGAGTGCTCCGCTCCCAACATCTGCCGTTGTCCATTTGTTATCATGACCATCCTAGTGGGTGTGAAGCAGATTGGACTTACGTTTCCCAGTGACTAATGACACGAAGCGACTTTTTGTGCTTATGGATCATCTTTGGACACATGTCAATTCAAATCCTTTGCCCATTTTTAGATTGTGCTGTTTGTCTTTTTATTGCTGAGTTGTAAGGATTCTGTGTATGTTTTGATGCCAGACCCTGTTGGATACATGACTGGAAAAAACCTTCTCACATTCTGCAGGTTTTTT
>NW_023221028.1:0-813 GCF_002007445.2 Ailuropoda melanoleuca | reverse complement strand
CTATCTGTCGGGGCTCCTTCTCCGTTGTAGTTCAGGTCCCTGTTTGGACGCCGCTTGCCACGGAGCAACGGGGATTCAAAGAATGAGGCACAGGCAAGTTAGCTGTGAGCGAGCAGAGGAGGACCGCAAGGAATGCAATCGTCCNCGTCTTAAGCAGCTACACCCTCGCATATTTATTGGTGATAAACAATCAAAGACAATCAAGGGTAATCAAAGGGAGTCTTAAAACCTATGGTACATCAAGGTTGAGCAAACAAAGCAAAGCATATCCTTATCTATGTTGGTAGGGACCCTACCGGTTATAAGCAGGAACAATCAGGTATCTGGGTGGGTGGCGTTCTGCCCCAAGCTGGCTTAGATGTTCCCAGCTGCTCACACTGACGTCTGTGCTATATCCCGTGGGGCTCCTAAACATGTTTTTCTGCTGTCTTTAGCATAAGCTCTCGGCGGGGGGTCGCTGCATTAAAATATATATTTCAAGGACTAGGCAAGCAATATACATAGGACTAGAGCTTTTCTTAGCACCAGAAAGTATGAAAATGCCTGAAAAAATTAAAATCTACATTGATGGAGTTAAGTCAGAGAGACACAGGAGCTAACTGAAATACCTCCTGATGCCAGTACNCCAGTACTGCAACAGTTCGAGCAACAAAAATAAATTACAACTCAAAATATAAAATAAATATTCATGAGTACATACTGATATAAGTGATTGGAATAATAAATAAATGGGGGGGGAAATATATAAATATCCCTTGCAGAAGAATTCCAAAGAACTTAGGTAGATACTCTGCTTTCAAAGAGGGGAAGCAA
>NW_023221027.1:0-682 GCF_002007445.2 Ailuropoda melanoleuca | reverse complement strand
TGTTGAAGGGCATCGCGGCTCCTTCCACGATTTAGCTATTGTGGACAATGCTGCTATGAACATTGGGGTGCCTATGGCTTTTTATACACGTAGTTCTGGTCAGAAAATTTAAGTACGGTGCAGTTTTCTTGTTCATATATCTTACTCCTCTCTTTTCCCCATGCTCTGGAAGGCTGGGCACAACTCCCTTCTTGGTGAAACATGGTTGTTTCTGCTTAAAGCATCATTGGGCATCATTTGCTCAGATGAACAACAGAATAGCACACAGGCGTGTATGAATGCTTACACATCATATTTAAATATGTATTTAGGTATTTATATAACCATATCCACAACAATACAACAGATTGAGTGACGGAAAACTGTGTTTATAGCCATGTAAATCAGAATGTTGTTTATAGTATTTACAATAATACAAAGCCAAGCTTTGCGTTTTTGAAAATAATTTTGCGTCTGCTTTGCCCATTTCCATTCTCATTAATGTTCTTGAATTCGGTAAATGCCTACCAAGGAATGGGAATGTTATAAAACATATGAAAACAAACAAAATAAAACCCTACCCTCTGTAAACAAATGTTCTAGTGCCTGAGATGTTTTTTAAATGCTTCTTTTTCAACTACACTATGCATTAATAGTTGTCTTAAAAGGTATAAAGAGTTTAGGGGCGCCTGGGTGGCACAGC
>NW_023221026.1:0-682 GCF_002007445.2 Ailuropoda melanoleuca | reverse complement strand
AGTTTGATTCCTGGGTCATAGTGTAGTTCTATTTTTAATTTTGTCGAGAAAACTCCATACTGTCTTTTCAATAACCATATAGAAGCAACGTTTTTCAGACTCACCCAAGGATTATTTAAGGTTATATACTTTGATTCACTGCTTACTATTGCTTCAAGTTCCCAGAGTTAGTGAAGTTACATGATAACATGTGAATTTTTTCTGGTAGAGATATAAATAATTTCTCTTCAATAGAAAATAAACTCCCAAAGTTTATTTTTATTAACTACTTATAAATCTACTTTTGTTTTTAACCTAATAATTGCATCCTAGCCTTCTTTTATTAACTTTACAGGGGAGGAAAAAACTTTCCTCAACCTTCTTGGTGGTCGCTGGCTGGGTTTATGTAACAAAGACAGATTAACAGGGAAAAAAACACGCAAATTTAAGTTTTATGTGCATGGGGAGTTTTCATAAAGAAATGAAGTTCCAAAAAAACCAGGCCTGCATATTTTAATGCCAGGCATGATAGAGAGTAGATAGTTGTGGAAGAATATGATAGGTTAAGAAGTATGAAGCAAGTGTACTAAGTTGGAGGAAATTTAGCAAAGCTTGCTTAAGATTCTTCTTGCAGGAGTTAAGATGGCGGAGGAGTAGGGGACCCCTTTTTCAGCCGGTCCCCTGAGTCAAGCTGGATAGGTAC
>NW_023221025.1:0-2723 GCF_002007445.2 Ailuropoda melanoleuca | reverse complement strand
TTTTTTTTTTTTATGTTTTATTTTCCTAATGATTCATTCTTATGTTTTTTTCAAAAGTCTCAGTCTGTAGTTGGAGTGGAAAAGAAAGAAAGAGGAAAGCAAGCAAGCAAGAAAGGAGGAAAGGGAGGAAGAGAAGGGAAGGAGGAAGGAAAGAAGGAAGAAAGAAAGAGAGAGAGAAAGCTGGCTCTTTACCACAAATAGTTTAAGAATTATGGCACCAGGGGCACCGAGGGAGCTCAGTCAGTTAAGTGTCCAACTCTTGGTTTCAGCTCAGGTCATGATCTCAGGATCGTGATATCGACGCCTGTGTCGGGCTCTACACTGGGCAAGGAGCCTGCTTAAGATTCTCTCTCTCTCCCTCTCCCTCTGCAACCCCCCCCAAAAAAACACAACAAAATAAAACCCCCAAAACCCAAAAAACTAGAAATAATCCAAATGTCCAACAATAGTAAAATGAGTAAATAAAAAAATAAAAAATAAAAAAAAATAAGAGAATTACTGCACCAATGTATATTAGATATTCTCCGCAAACTGCCTGAAGTCATAAAAAAATAAAAAATTAAAAAAAAATAAGAGAATTACTGCACCAATGTATATTAGATATTCTCCGCAAACTGCCTGAAGTTCCTTATGTAAAGTGGTAGAGGATAAGATAAATACATATATAACCACTTACCTCCACAATTCTGATTCTCTTAACTGACAATTCACCCTTCCTCCCACTGATGTTCTCTTTCCCGCCCCATCCAGCTACATACACCTACTCTCTTCCCCACCTACCCGGCCAATTTCCTCATCACTATACTGCCAAGGATCACAGCTTTCTTCCATCATTTTGCTTGGAATGCTATTTAAACTAAAATGAATATACATTATGGTTCCTAAATGAAAATGCTCTCATGTTCCACAATGGATCATGACCTTCAATACATTTTTTGTGCCCTATTGACTTGTGCCTAAATTTCTTTCCAGTTTGTGAAATCACATTCTCATCTTTTCATGTGGAGCATTTTACAGGTTATATAAGACCTCTTTCTTTGAAAAATTGTCCAACATGATTAGTGAATCAGTTTGTATTAGAAACCCAAGTACTGAGACACAAGGAATAAGACGTTTATATAATGGTGCTGTTATACATTTTTCTGAGTGCAACCTGTTGGAAACCCTCCTAATCAAGCAATAAAGGTAAATAAATGAGAATTGGCCAGGTTTTCTCAGTTTGATGGTAATGGCTCAATACATACCAACAAGAAAAGACTTTGTTAAGGATTAACAGAAGGGTTGCCTTTTCTCCATCACATTTGGCTTTTCATCACTGTAAACTAACAGGGGCTAGTTTTCTCTTCCACCTGGAAAAAATAAGGCAGTTTATCTCTTTACAAGATAATAAAACGAAGTCTAGAAATATTTGGGTCCTTATATTTGGGTTTCCCATCCACGTGGTTAAAGATTTGGTTAAAACGAAAGCATAGAAAATAGAAAATGTGTTTGGAATTCTATAACTTAGAGAAAAATAATAGCTTAGTGTTCAGAAATACATTACAGTAAAATTATGAGTACTTAAAACAGATGGAGGAGGCTAGAAATCAGAGAAGATAAAGACAACAGGGAAGAGGAAAGAGATTGTGTGTGTGTGTAGGAGAAGAAAGAGGAGAAATCTAGAAGGAGGAAGAGGAAGGCTACAGAGAGACAGCTCACAGCAATTTTCTTTCAAAAGGTTTAAAGAGATTAAAACGTTTATCATCTCCTCATCCTCCAATTTTGTAACATTTTAAATTTTCTCCACTCCCCCTTGCTCCTTAACATTTATCTCCTGAAAAGACATTGCTAAAGGAAAATGCAAGCTTGCTGTCCAGTGTCACTGCTCTAGAAGCAGCATTCTGGATTTCAGTAGCAAATAACTGGATATATAAACCCTCAGAAAATTTTCATCCCCTCTGCCATGCTCATTTTCTATCTCCTTGGAATTTTTCCTCCCCTTTTCCTTCCCAGGCCCTATAACTCCAAAAGAAAAGGAAAGAAGACAATCAAACACGCAGTGTGAATTCATACTGAATGTTCTTTCTCGAATATTTGTTTTGCGTTAAACCTCAGGACCTTTGCATAATCCTGGAGGACTGTTCAAGGTTTAGCAAGAGAGATTGCTGACATAGGAGTTTAGAGTTGGATTTAGATTAATTTCAGGAAAAGAAATGTGACATTTCTTGCCATGAAACTCATGTCCACTTTACAAGTATCATGAATACAAAGAGATTCACATAACAGGAGAAATACATAATCATATGAGTAAGTATATGATTATATAACCAGCATAAACATTGCATGTGGATTGCATGTGGACATTACGAACCCTTTTAAAAAAAACATCTGTCTTCCCTTTAAGTGTCATGAGCGTCACTCATGGTTAGGAATTCTTCCCAAATTTATATGCGTGCAGAATTCTAATACCTGTGCTCCTCACTGTCCACCTAATTAGAAACTGAGGAAAATTCTTTGCATTGAGTTCTCTGACTTGACAGGTCGTGTAATTCCATCTGAAATATTTGCTACTTTGATTCTCTGAGCCTGTGCCACATTGCAGGATCCAAGTTGCTCACATCGTAACAGCTGTGAACCTATAGGGTCGTGGCTGGATCTCAACATATATTTTCTCAAATATTTTATTTCCTTTATTTAGTAGTGTGTGTGTGTGTGTGTGTGTGTGTGTGTGTGTGTGTGTGTGT